>NW_024802936.1:2491376-2580060 GCF_019175285.1 Sceloporus undulatus | reverse complement strand
TTCTAAAGGTTTGTGCTATTGCAGCCCTTTGGCTAACTGCTGCACTTGGTTTTTTTTTGTCACAGTGATGCTTTCATTTGCTGCTTGGGTTGACTTTGCATTTCCCTTGTAAGTTGTTATTTAAGAAATAATGTTGCCACAAGAATGCTAGGAGGAAAAATGGGGAGATAAGTGGGCCTTTTTTACCCTATACAGCTATAGCACTATATTCTACTTGAAATGCCATGGCTGCATCCTTTGGAATCCTGAGATTTGTAGTTTGGTGGGGCACAAGAGCTCCCTGGCTAAGAATTGTAAATATCCCTTCCTGAACTGCGAAACCCCGGTTTCCATTGCTTGTTGCCATAGAAGGTAAAGCAGCACATAGGAAATTATCACACACAGACAGGATAGGGATGGGATCACTCCCCTGTCCATATCCTGTCATTTACCCATCCATGACTGTGATAGCGCAAAAGGCTTTTAAATCATAGCGCCGATCCCATCATTAACCCATCATTAAAGCGGCATTACAACGCAAACTTCTGTTATTGCAAAATGTCAGCCAATGTCGCTTTAATGGCGTGTTAATGGCGGGATCTGCACAACATCATCTGTAAGTCTTTTGTGCAATCAAGATCAATCACACTTTTCAGACAGGTTAATGACGGGATCTGCTCGACGTCATCTAAAAGTCCTTCCTGCAATCACATGGGACAGGAACAGGACAAGGACAGGATAACACCCATGTGATAATATCCAGTGTTATAACTGAGTGGTGTGAAAGGGCTCTAAGACTGCAGCCGACTGCCCTTTTTCTTCAATTTCATCTGATTTCACTTCTATGCCTCATTTTTATTTCTGTTGGAGCCAGTCTCTCACTATGACTACAAGCTGATATTGAGCAATCACAGACTGCAGCCTTATTCCAGATAAAACCACTAGTCCACTGGGCACAGTACTGCCCACTGTTTCTGACTGCCAGGAGGTCACCTGGGATTTCAGACAGGAATCCTTATGGGGTCTTCCTGGATATGTCAGGTATGGTGCCTGGAAATTCTGCATGCAAACTGTGTCCTCTGCCAGCAAGTTATGTTTTTCCTCAAGCATGTTTGGAAAGTTATTAAACTGTTGAACAGGATGTTGCTGTATATAAATTTCACCTCTGCTAAAGCAAACCTTTTCTCTCAAGCTCAGTCATACCACCATCAGTAATATGAGGAACAAAATATAAAATAACATTTATTTACCTATCTTACAGTGAGACTAAACCTCTATAATGTACAAGTGGTCGAAGCACCAAGAACATTGTCTAACTGCTACATACAGTATTATTATTAAGAATAATAGTTTGTCACATCTCTTTGATATATTATAATGGATTTTGAAAATAAGGATGCAGCTCATAGAAAGCTAGGTAGGCTTAACAGTGGGATGTTTCAGGCTGAATCTGCACTGCAGAATTAATGCAGTGCTTTAACTCTCATGGCTCAATGCCATGGAATTCTGAGATTTGTAGTTTTGTGGGATATTTAGCCTTCTCTGTCAGAGAGTTCTGGTGCCACAACAAATCACAAATTCCAGGATCCCATAGGCTGTAGCTAGGGCAGTTAAAGTGGTGTCAAATTGCATCATTTCTGCAGTGCAGATTCAGCCTTAGTTTTCCAGAGTCATATTTTGTGCAATATAGGCATACTTTACTTTTGCCACCTGCATAGTTGTCGATAGTGTCCTCCAGTTTCAGCAACTTATTCTGTTACATTTGTTTCTGTAAATAAAAATGACTGGGAGAAAAAAATGTCACAGAAAATCTCTTTTGAATCCTTTTTTGTTCTAAAAAATGTAATTGTTTGAAACAAAAAATACACCATGCCTTTTACTGGTGAAACATGATGCAACGAAGCAGAAATGATGTATTCTGGTTGTCAGTAGGTTATTTGCATTCAAGGAGAATTGAGGGGTTTTTCCCATTCAGGAAGCTACTGGAATTCTTCAGAGTGAGTCAGGAAATATGGCACAAAGTAACAGAAGTGTATGTATATTTTATCTGATTTTATTTCACTTTCATTCCACCTTAGTGTTTTCTGGCTTTGTGTGCCTAAGTCAACACAGTTGATTCTGCATTCATAAACACTCCTTTGGACGGGATATTTTTATATCATGGAATATTTTGGACTTCTCATTTGGGTCAGAAAATTACAATCTAAGTATTGCAAAGTGTTTTAAAACCTATTGCAATATAGCTAGCCTTCATGACTAACTCTACAAGCCCAAAAGGCTTATTCTCTTTCCTTTTGCATGGATTTCTTGAATGCTTTCTTCCAAAGAAAACTGATCTTGCAGTGACTGTTTTGGATATCACATTACTATTTAAGAAGGGGGGAAAAACTGATGACAGAGAAATGCAATGTAGAGCATGCAGCTGTTTCCTGCATGCCCACAGGGGACAAGAGAGAAGGTTCCTAAGTCATTGCTGAAGTATCCTTAGATGCAGCACACATTATAAGCCATAAATAAACCTTTGAAGCCATGATGATCCTAAACGGGTTTTTTAAAGGCATCTAAATTATCATGAGTGCCTGCTATGAATGAAACTAGGCATCAGAACAAGGTATGGGCTACATTCTGGCACATTTGAATGCAAATGTACCAAAATTCTAGTTATCACCTATATTGTACACTATGAAGTGTGTGTGGGGGGGGGATTCACTATATCTGCCTATTTTGTCATGTTGTTTAGAACTAACTTTGCCTTGAGTCATGTCTTGGACTAATCTCTTCTGTACAGTTATTTTTTTAAAAAATGTAAAGTTGAGATAAGCTGCCAAAGAAATTCATTATGACAGAAGCAGATTTCATTAGTAGATTTCATCAGTGAATTTTTTAATGTTTGAGCATTTCCAGTGGTCATTAATTGCCATCAAGAATGGCAATCCTATGAATGAACAACCTCCAAGTCTTGCAAAGTAAAAGTAATAACGCCCTGGACTAGGGATGCATCTATACTGTAGAAATAATGTAGTTTGACACCACTTTAACTACCATGGCTGCATCCTATAGAATCCTGGGATTTGTAGTTTGTAGTTTTGTGAAGCACCAGCACTTCAAACTGCATTATTTCAATAGTGTAGATGCACCCTGAGTCATTCCACCTATAATATCGTGTTCCTAGCATTACCATCTTTTCCAACTGAGCCACAACCTTAGTTTACCGTAGTCATTTTGGATTCTAAAGATAGTTTGGACTTGATTGCTGTTGGCTTCTTTTGTTTTCTTTTTTGCCACTCCATGGAATCTGTATAATTGTCCTCCATCACCCCTGGGTTCATATGTAGCCCAATATGTGATTTCTGTGTACAGGATTATATTGTATCCTTTGTGGATCATGCGTGGATATCAGGGACAATTCAGAGATGTGATAATGATGATCTTTACTTATAGCCTATATGGCTTGGGCCCGAGTTATTTGAGGGAGCGCCTCTTCCCACACAATCTGCCCCGTACTCTCCGAACAACAGGGAAATAACTCGGGCCCAAGCCATATAGGCTATAAGTAAAGATCATTGACATCTATTCACCAAAGGACATTTACATCGACAGCTCCAACCCTCTGGAATAAACTTCCAGATGAAATTCGGGTCTGTTCCACCTTGGATGCCTTTAACAAGGCCTTGAAGACACATTTATTTCGGTTGGCATACCCACCTGACTCTTTGTAGAATGTTACTCCCCGATGGAAGTTCACTTTAGGATTTGATTGATACATTCTGAGATTGATGATTTAATTGAATTGTATGCTTATTTATGATTACTATGTAAACAACTTTGATCAGATGGAAAAGCAGTATAGAAATAAAGTTTTATTATTATATTATTAGTATTAGTATTATTATCCTGCTTTCCCCAGAGCCTAGATTCAAGACAGCTTACAAATTAAAACAAATACAGCAATAAAGTTTATACATACAAAAGGTCACCATTAAAACAAAATTAAAATACCAGTAACATTAAAAAAACAATTTAAAACATACAATTAAAATAATAAAAAGCAGATTAAAAACAATACTGTTAAAGAGTACATGAGCCAGCATGGTATACTGGTTTGAGTGTTTTACTAAGACTCTAAAGACCACTGTTCAATTACCAGCTTGGCCATGGAAACCCACTGGGTGACCTTGGGCAAGTCACACACTCTCAGCCTCAGGGGAAGGCAATGGCAAACCTCCTCTGAACAACTCTTGCTAAGAAAACCCCATGATAGGGTCACCTTAGAGTCGCCATAAGTCAGAAAGGACTTGAAGGAACACAACAATGACAAAGAGTACAATTTAAAAAGTCCTTTAATGAGTTCTATAAGCCTGTTAGAGTGTGGACAGTGGAAGAACAGTTAGAAGGTGGCCATTCTAGCCACCTTACAAGGTAATCCTAAAGCCTAGGGGCAGCCACCAAGACATTTATTTATTAAAAATCTTTGCATAACCCATTCCGATAAATAATTTTTTGGTGGTCTGTCCACAAAAGCAGGTCATTAGTTCTTTTCTAATGACAAGAGATCATGTCACCTTTGACTCAGGAGGCAAGTATCACTAACTTTAATAGTTCTTTCTAACAAGCAGTCTGTCCACAATATTTGGCTCTGTCCTTTTAATATGAGAGTAAGAGCCACTGCCAACTTTACTTCTTTATCAGTATGAAAAAGAAGTTGTAGCATCTTAGTATGTGAAAGAAGTTGAGACATAACCATGTGTAAACTTGGTCTGCTTCCTCAGATTTCTTTATGTTTCTTTACTTGTCATTTTCCTTTGTCACTTACTTTATTTTAACTACCTCCTCACCTTTTGGGTTCTACTTGACTGGGGGAGGTCTTGTTTTTAGACCCTCTATAGCCAGCTGGTTTAATTATCACAAATTCTGGGAGTTGTAGTGCAAAAATCTAGAGGGCAGTTGGTGAGTTTGCCTTTTGAAATTGCAATGAACAGAATAGAAAATGAAGCTTCCCAGGAGGAGGACACTCTTGTTAGCAGATGGTAATACAACTCCCGCATTTACTTTGTCATATGTCTGGCACATAGAAGTTCATGTCTATTTTCAGAATTATATAATTTGCTACTCTGTAAACTGAGTCCCAAGCCATGACATGAAACAAGAGTGTATGAGAGTTAGGAGTTGATAGAAGGGTGAAATGTGAATGTAACAACTTTTGAAAGCTAAGGGAAAATTCACTCAAGATCAGCTCAGTCTAGTTTTCAACCATAAGTGGTGAGAATTCGTAGAAACCTATGTTTAGAAGAGCATGTTCAATGGTATCCTCATGATAATTAAATTGTTTTCACTCATGTTCATGTCCCAACCTATAAAAAGGAGTGCATTTACCCCATGACCACTGTTTCATCATCATGACAATTAATTGCTTTTCAAACATTGTAACTGAATTACAAGAAGTAACTGATTTATTGAAAGTGAAGCTTTCCAAGCTCTACAAAAGAAAAGTGGCTGCGTTAGTCCACATCGGCTAACAAGGGGCATTGAGACACCTTAAAGACTAACACACAGTATGGCATGGGCTTCAAAAATACATAATTTGAAATAGATTCAAATGATATCAGTGATCAAACAAAGGAAAATAAATACTTATTTTATTCAGCTTTTAACATATTTTTAAAAACTTTTTAAAAATTGAGACCCATGATCTTATTATGTTTTTGCACATCTGTTTTTCCTTTTAGGAATACTGACTTAGCCATTTTTCTATCCTCCACACAACATGAAGGAATGGAGAAAATAGCACTTAGCCAAAAGGTACTAACTTGTTTTAGGCAGTTTTGTCCCCCACCCCACCCCCCACCCCCGTTAGATAACTGGCCAGTGGGTATTGCCTATTTTAAGAGGAATTTTAGGACATAAAATATATTAGGTGATATCCATGATTTGAAATGTGCCTGTTGAGAGGGCTTTAGAAGATTTCAAGTTTCACATCACTTACCCTTAAACAAAGGGCAGTGTGGCAATATAATACTCGTAACCTCAGAAGGAGCTGATTAACCAACTGGCACTTTGCCTTATATTTACCATGGGATATTGTCTAGTACTCTTTGTTAAACACATTTCAGTAATTCTAAATCTAGGAGTGGTTTCAAACATAACTTTCCAGAATTGGAGGGGACTGCTACTGACCTCATAAATCTTTTTTTTTCCCAAATGTGGAGGGCACCATTTTCCTAACAAACAGTAATATAATTCTGTTCAGAACATTGTAGACCTAAAGTAATCTTCAGGATAATTTACACATGTGTGAGATTCAGAAAGACATGAACATGAATCAGTGTGGATTTCAGAATGCATAGAATCCACATTCTGTGTAATCTGTTTTGCTTAAACTAGTTGCTGTTATTTACAGTATGTTAAAATTACAAATTTTATATGAACGTTGATACTGAACTAGATTAGGAAATTGTTATTCCTTTGGGCAAAGGTATAGTCAAAATCCCTATTTCAATAGAAATAGATAAATTCCATCATCCAATGTGCCAACTGCTTGGACTAGAAATTGAATTTATTCCTATGAGTGATACAAGGGAATCACACCAACATTGGATAGCATGATTATTGTAACTGGAATCCACAAGGGGAAAAAACAATAAACTAAATTCACATAGGATTGCAGCTTTATGGGACAAGATAATGAACATTTGCAGGTGTGTACCGTAAATACTTGTGTATAAGTCGACCTCATGTACAGTGCACCCTTGTCTTACGCAGGGGATCCATTGCGGACCCCTCTGCATAAGGCAAATAACGCATATGCTTAAGACCCATATGATATGCAGTGCGGTGCATGCACCATAGGCACACGTGCCATTGCAACCCCATCGGCATAAGCTGAAAGCCGCATATGACAGGCACACTATATAAGTCGAGGGCAGTTTTGGGGTCCAAGATCATGGATCTTGGATATGACCCATGGATAAGTCAAGGGTCAAATACTGGGGCATGTTACAAAAGATCTAAAAAGGGAAACAAGGCACCACTTTCCTCCCTACATCTCCCTCTCTGGACCTCTCCCAAAGGTCACAGTCTTGGCAGGGACAATAGGGAAACAAACCTCTCTCTCTCTCTCTCTCTCTCTCTCTCTCTCCCTCTCCCTCTCCCTCTCCCTCTCTCTCTCCCCCTTTACCAAAAGCATCTCCAAGGCTCATGGCTTGCAAAACGGGGTAGAAACCGCCCCCTCTCTCTTCTCTTCACCCCCAGGATTTCCAAGGCTCATGGCTTGCAAAACAGGATACAAGTCTGGGCATACTCTCTCTCTCTGTCCCTTGCCTCAGCAGATGTTTGTTAATTCTAGCTGCAAGGGAAGGCTGAGAGGGATAACACACACAGAGAGAGGGGGAGAGAGAGAGAGGAGTGTGTGTAGGGACTCAAATGGGGAGCTGTTTGAAGATCCCTGGCAACGGAAGAAAGTGGGCACTTCTTTTAGGAACTTATAAGCAGTATTAACTGATTTTGGAGTCCATTTTTGGATATAAATTTCTCGACTCACAGTCAAGTACAGTGTGCCTGTGTCATATGCGGGCGCGCTTTACGTGGCTTTCAGCATATGTTGAAAGCTGTATGGGGAGAAGGGGCGGTGCATCCTCTAGGGTGTGCATGAGCCCCATTCACTTAAATGAGGCTCGAGCATAGGCGGTATTTGCTTTACGTGGGGGAGTCCAGAACGGATCCCCATGTAAAGTAAGGGTGCACTGTATATACGGTATATATGCTTTCAAGTCACCTATTGATTTATGGCAACCCCATGGATTTTTCATAAGGTTTTCTTAGGTAAGGGATACTCAGAGATAGATTTGTGAGTTTCTACCTCTGAAATACAGCCTATAGCACCTGGTATTCACTGGTGATCTCTGATCCTACCTGGAAACAAATATTCCACGTAGTTCATGACACTTTCTGCAAAGTAGGTGTACAAACAACTTCAGTCTCATAGAAGTCTGTGAAGCTTAGACATCTTAAGCGGTTACCCAAAATACTAACTAGGACCCATATTGGCCCATGTTTTCAAGTGACCAGGTGTTCTTTTTCATATGTCTGGTATTTCAACTGTTGTGTGGGCTAGTATCCATTTTCTGCTAGACATACACAGAAGGTGGGTGGTCTTCTTTTTCATGAATGAAAAATAATAATCTAAAAGCAAACCAGCAGCTTGGCTGCTGCATGCTACCATACATATTAAAGTCTGGGAAACATTGGCATACAGAGACCTTGAAGAATAGTCCAACAAAATAAGTATTTTCAAGCTGTGGAATGCACTACCATTTTTTGAGGGGCATTTCAAACTTCAGATTATAGCACACATCACAGCAGGACCCCAGTTGAACTTTCAAGCTCAGTGAGAATGCCAGTTTGCTTCCCAGGAGTAGAAGAAGCTCACACTGGAGCAGGAGGGTGTACCATAGTTTCAGCCGTGGGTCTTTCTGTTCTTGGATGTGGATAACAGAGGCATCTGCAGCATAATGGTCCCTGGTTGTTTGGCAGCCTCATCCTTCAAAGGCCCAAAGGACACCGAAAAGTGGCCAGTGAGCAGTGTGCAAAGTGTGAAATGAAGACTAGTGTCTATCTATTTTGTATGCTGCCTTTCTCCCAGAGTGGGACCCAAGGCAGCTCCCAAAGAGAATCATTTTAAAAAGTAACAATAAAAAATTAAAAACAATTAAAAATCATATCAAACAGTATAAAATCACGTAAGACATACAAAAGTTTAAAAAAGCACATCCCAATATGAATGCTCCCTGTTCACACATTAATAGCCTGTTTAATGAAAAATGTCCTTGCCTGCCTGTAAAAAGAAAGCAGGGAAGGGGGCCAGCCCAGGCTCCTGAAGAAGAGAGTTTGAAAGGGTGTGGGCAGCCACTGAGAAGGCCCTCTCCTGTAGAGCTTTAAAACTCTTGTCAGATTCATATGGGAAGATAACTTTCCAATAGTGTGCTTCTAAGCCATATAGGGCTTTATAGATCATCACCAGCACTTTGAATTGTGTCTGGGAATGAGCCTGTAGCCAGTGAAACTGTTTTAAGGTAAACTGTTCCCAAACCACATTCTGGCCATAGCCTTTTGGACCTGCTGAAGTTTCTGAATAGTTTCCAAAGGAAGACCCACATAGTTTATTGCAGTAGTCCAAATGGGATATAATCAAGGCCAGATCTGATGTCTCAATGAATGGATACAGCTGATGTATGCAAATGCTCTCCTGGCCACTGCTGAATCCTGGGCATCCAGGCTCAGAGGAGAATGCCCAAAGCTATGGGCCTGAGAATTCAAGGGGGATATAAATCCAGAACAGGTGGGATCTTGGGGAAACCACAGCAAAAGCAACTTGATATTTTGACTGTGCTGGTGGATTTTCTCAAGGGAACATCCTTTAATTACTGCCTTCACCAGTGTTTTAACTGAAAGTTTAAAAAGAAAGATAATCTTCTGGACACTTTGTCTCGTGTAGCTCTTCCCCCAATATGTATGCAACATGTTTATTTTTATTTTAATTTAAGATGGTTCATTATCAATGGGGTTATTACTGTAAAGAATTGCTTTGGAGCAGAAACTGAGTGAGAAATTAATATTGGGGAATTTAAATAAAGAAGGGCTGAATCAGGTTGGTCTGGAAGTAGAACACAAATACATTGCAGAATTTATTTAGATTCATTTGAATAGGAAATGAATTTGACCTGCCTTCTTTGAAATATAATTTATAGTAATTAGTTCACCTAAAGTAACAAATTAGCATGAAAACTTTATTAGAATTTGCATTCTTTTCTGGCAATTGAATATGCGAGCACTCTATTTTGTATGCAAATGTCTACAGATTCCTTCTAGCAGGAACTCATTGTACCTCAAAGGGATGCCCCCCCACCTCCAGGGAAATATGGGAGGTTACCACTAGAAGTGGGAGACGCAAAAAGTCATGCTTCCTGGAACACTGTTTAATAGACACTTGTGGATATTTTGATGTGAAAATAGAAAGACAAAATCCTGCATTTGGTAAATTCCCTGAAAGAGATCTAAACCTGAATTTTAAATAGGGCACAGCTTCCTTAAATTAAATAGGGGGAGTATACTTGAAATTTAAATTCTTATTGACATTTATAGCGTGACTCAGTCTGTAGAAAGGCACAAACCAGGCAGTAAAGGCCTCCTGGAGGCTTGCTGCTCTTCTTTTGTTCCAGAGAGATAAAACGAATTGCTAGACAGCAATTAAAATCATCTTCACATTACAAAAACCACACTGCTGGGATGCCAAGATTTAGGCTTGCCAAGGAAATGGTAAATTAATCAGAACTCTGTATATTACTCGATAAAATCTCAAGAAATATGCAAGGTGATAAATGCTGTCTTTGCACATCTCCTTGCCAGCAGAAGTTTGAGAGATTTGATTTATCTGCATTTTGATTTCCCTGTTATCTTTTCCAGGTACTAAAATCCTTTGTTCCCCTTTTCTCATGCTGCCCCATGCCCATTTTCCAAACAAGTTTCTTCCCTGTTTTGTCCCACTACCCCTTCTGTGGCTGGGTTTCCTGTTGGCTCTTCCTTTTAGGGATCATCTTCCTGGGGCCCCATTCCTTGATATCTCCTCTTTGTGCAACGTGTGGAAAAAGCTTCCATGTCACCTTCTAGTTTTCAGCCATTTCCGTCATCTTTTTTTGTGTGTGTATTTTGGCAAATTCCCCCCCCCCCACACACACACACACAAACTACAAATCCCAGGATTCCACAGGGTGGAGCCATGACAGTTAAAGCAGTGTCACTCTGCATTAATTATGCAATGTGGCAGCAGCTTTAGATGGTAAGTACTGGTGGGAGGGTTTATGACTAGTGGATGACAAGAACAGTATTGCTAAATTTATTTGCAGATGATTGATGATTAGTGGAGACAGTGTGAGTGTGAGATGCTGTGAGGATCAGAACATGAAAGTGAGGAGGAAGAAAGGAGGATGGAATCCATCCATCCATCCATCACTTTATTTATATCCCACCTTTCTCCTAGACTGGCACTCAAGGCAACTGGTTTAGATGTAAATAAATTAGAACAATAAATATTTCAGTGCTGAAGAACAGTGAGTAAACTTAAGGCAGAATTCAATTAAGACTAATTACTTTACACTTACTGAAATATTCATAACGATTTTAGGTTAGAATCATATAAGTGAAAACTTGGAAGAGTTTCCAAGGCCCATCCAGTTCAATTCCCTTCTGCCATGCAGGAAGACACAATCACAGCCCTCCCAACAGATGACCATCCAGTGTCTGCTTAAGAACCTCCAAAGAAGGAGACTCCACCACACTCCAAGGCAGCAGTGTCTTCCACTGTTGAACAGCTCTTACCATCAGGATGTTCCTCCTGATGCTAAGGTGTAATCTCTTTTCCTGTAGCTTGCATCCATTGCTCTGTGTCCTGGTTTCTGGAGCAGCAGAACACAAGCTTGCTCCATCCGCAATATGATATCTATTCAAATATTTAAACATGGCCGTCATATCACCTTGTTTGATTTCTCAGTTCTGGGAGTCATGTATCTTTGTGGTGGAGTATGGGTATTATTCCTTACTGGTGGGGAGAAAGTCAAGGGTAAATCTTTTGAGTTTGGGCCCAGAACCCTCCAGTGCAGTGTGTTTTGTTATATTCATACCAGACCAAAACACTATCAACAAACACTGTGCTTTCTCCTTAGTCCCTCCTTGGCAACCACAAAGCAAGTATACTGGGTCTCAATTGTCTCCATGAAAGAGGAGGTCAAGTTGCATTTTCAGAGTAGCAATGAATTCTCCCTTCTCCATTTTTTGAAAGCAATGGTGCACTTTCCAGTTACACTTTAACAATTTGCTGGTAGCCAGAGTCTACCACTACTACCACCACCAACACCACACAGAGAGCAACACTTGGAGAAGAACTATGTCATCTGGTGGCAAGTACACTGGGCCTTGGGTATCTGCTGAGGTTTGGTTCCAGGAATCCCCCCATGCCCACACCCCCTTGGATGCCAAAATCTGTGGATGCTCAAGTTCCATTATATACAATAGCATAGTATAGTGGTGTTTCTTATATAAAATAGCAAAACAAAGGTTTGGTTTTTGGAATATATATATATATATATATATAATCAAACCATGGATGCTTGAATCCATGGATAAATAATCGGTGGATATGGAGGTCTGACTGAATAAGTAGGCACAGGTAGAAACTGACCATTCTTCTAGTGTATGTGAAATATAATGTTAAAAAGAAACAGAAAAAAATCTGTCAATTGCAGAATTATATAGCTTCAGCGCTATAATGATTTTCATATATAGCATTCATGTAAAGCATTCTGTCATTCTAGCACAGAAGGGCAGGAGTTAGTTTTTCCCCAACAGGCCCAAATACCTCTATTTTCTTCTGCATTCCCCCTCAAAATGGTTACTGGAAGTGGCATTGCATTACTTTCTCTAACTATTCTAAGACGGACTGTGAAGGGAAGTGGATGTATTTCAGGGAGAGAAACTAGAATTTGTGTAAAAGTGAGTTTCCCCCAGCTTTCATGTGTTTGTGGTTTTATGCACAATTTTCAGGCAAAGGTTGCTTAGAAAGCACACTGATTTCTAAAAACAAAATTGCAGAAGGCAGCGGCGTCACTAGGGTTTGTGTCACCCAGTGTGGTAACCCATGGTGTCACCCCAAATTGACCTCCTCCTGTGCCACACAATATTGAATCCTTAGTAATTTTTTGTACTAATGTTATTCATACATCATAATTCCCATATATCACTGGATTTGATGGTAATAGCAGTGACATAAATAACAAGCACAATGAAAATTATACTTTTAAATTGCAATATCATATGCATGGCCTAAGTGTATTAACAAATACATAGTTTCATGTGCTCAAAATAAAAATTTGATTAAATGTTGTATTTTTAAAGAAAATTTTTAAAAATATTTTTTTGAAATTTGAAATTTTATTTAAAAAAAAAACCCTGGAGCCTCTCCCTTCTCCTTCCGCTGTGCCTCACACCATCTCTTCAGCATTTTAATGGGACACAGGTAAATGCCACAGCCTGTTTCTGCCCAAAGGAAGATGTTTGAGGACAAGTGGTGTCACCCCCTCTTAGGATGCCACCTGGTGCAGTGCACATCCCTGGACCTCCGTAGTGATGTCACTGGCAGGAGGGTTGGTGGGCTTTCAGGGTCAGGCAGCCCATGAGCCATATTGTTCCCACGCCTGCTTTAGCATTATAACTATAAAACCACTTTTTAAAAATATTAAATATAGAAAATAGAAAGCAAGACAATGAATGGGATGCGGGGGGGGGGGGGCAGAGACTTCTGAGGGGGGTGTTGAGTTCCATGGAGGGAATCCTGGGAATAGCATGATCACTTCAGACATGTCTCAAAGGAGAGAAAACAGTGGTTGTAACATGAATATCAAGGGTTGTGCTAAAACCTTCCACAACTTTGTTATAGCTAGAGAACAGCTGGATGCTGGAGGAGAAACAAAAATTGCACAGTGTGACATCATAAAAAAACTATCATTTCTCAAAACAGTTGTACAGTCTAAAATAGTCTGTTAGATTCAGAAATGCCTGCCTGTCTACTCTGAATCACCCAGAAATCTACCTGTTTTTCAGATCTACTTCTGTTCCCGACTATTGCTTGTGTGAATGTGTGTGCCCACTCCTTCAAGCCTGTTGATTTATGGTGACCCCATTAATTTCATAGGGTTTTCTTAGGCAAGGAACACTCAAGAAATTATTTTGCCAATTCCTTCCTCTGAAATATAGCCTACAGCACCTGGTATTCCCATCCAAGTACTAACCAGGGCTGACCCTGCTTAGCTTCCAAGATCTCCCTGCATCAGACAAAGGAATAACATCAGTCTGTTGACTACAATTTTCAAAGTGAAGTTTTGTACGTAGATTTATATAAAAGCTTTAATTTTGGAAAAGCTAATCAGGGCTTATTTTGCTGCTGCTGTGAAAAATTATTATTATTATTATTGTTATTAACCTTTATTTATGAAGCACTGTAAATTTACACAGCGCTGTACATACAATCTTTTAGTTAGACGATTCCCTGCCCTCCGGTTTACAATCTAAAAAGACATGACACAGAAGGAGAAGGGAGTGGTGGAGGGAAAGGGTAAGAGGTCCAGCAGTTCCTCTCTACCTCCAAGGCCTGGACCAAGGCAGATGGACTGGAGGGAGGGCTTGGCTTCATAATGGATGGTTAATCATTTTCCAGGGAAAATTCATACTCTCAAGTAGGATAATACATATACAGTACATAGCAATACAGGAAATGGTTCAATAAACAGGCACCACAAGAACATCAAATAGTAAGCGACAATTATGCAATGCCTGGGAAGGCTTTTCTGAACAGGATGGTTTTCAACTCCGTTTTGAAGCTGGTTAAAGAAGTGATGGCTTTTGCTTGTGGGGGAAGAAGGTTCCAGGAGTGAGGGGCAGCGAGTGAAAAGGGGCGAATCCGAGATGGGGCAGAGGAAATCCTGGACTGAGACAGCAGACCTTGACTACCAGAACGGAGGGCCCGAGTGGAAAGGTGAGGAGAAAGAAGGTCTGATAAGTAGGGAGGGGCCAGTCCATGGAGGGCTTTAAACGTGGACAGCAGGAGCTTATACTGAATGCGGAAAGGGAGTGGGAGCCAGTGAAGGGATGCCAACACAGGAGAGATGTGGTCAGAGCGGTGGGTGGAAGTGATAATGCGTGCAGCTGAATGCTGAACAGAGATTCGTGCAGCTGAATGCTGAACGGAGGTGAGAAAGAGGAAGCCCAGCCAGGAGGACATTACAGTAATCAAGTCATGAGACCACTAGGGCATGGACCAGGATCTTGGCAGTAGAGGCGGAGAGATATGGTCGGATTTTGGCAATATTGTATAAAAAGAATCTACAAGCCTTGGCTGTGGTCTGGATCTGAGGGATACATGACAGAGAAGAGTCAAAGATAAGACCAAGACTGCGGGCTTGCTGGACTGGTTGAATAGAAATGTTGTCCACAGAGACAGAAAAGGAGTGTTGAAGGGTGCGCTTAGGAGGAAAGACAAGAAGCTCCGTCTTGGACATGTTGAGCTTCAAACGCCGATGGCGCATCCACTGTGAGACAGCTGTGAGGCAAGACAAAACTTGCTGTTCAAGCCTTGGAGAAAGGTCAGGGGCGGAAAGATACAGCTGGGTGTCATCGGCATACAGATGGTAGGAAAAGCCAAAAGAGCTGATGAGTTTTCCTAAGGACAGTGTGTAGAGAGAAAACAGAAGGGGACCCAGAACAGAGCCCTGGGGAACTCCAACAGATAAGGGAACAGGAGAAGAAGTCTGACCTCCTGCAACCACTGCAAAAGATCTGCCAGACAAGTAAGATCTAAACCAGTCGAGAACAGAGTCTGAGAACCCAAGGTCAGAGAGTATATCAACTAGAAGACAGTGATCAACGGTGTCAAAGGCTGCAGACAGATCAAGAAGGATGAGAACAGAGTAAAGGCCATTAGCCTTGGCCCGTAAAAGGTCATTCGAGATCTTGGTGAGAGCTGTTTCTGTAGAATGCCTTGGGCGGAAGCCAGACTGAAAGGGATCGAGGATGGAATTGGCTTCAAGAAACTCAAGACAGCGCGAATAGACAACCCGTTCCAAAACCTTAGAAAGAAAGGGAAGAAGAGAAATCAGACGATAGCTAGACAAGGAGGAGGGGTCAAGAGAAGGTTTTTTCAGAATTGGGGAAATGAGAGCATGTTTGAAGTCCGAGGGGAAAGAGCCTGTAGAGAGAGAGAGATTGAAGATATGGAGAAGCGAGGGCAGAAAGGAGGGAGCTATAGAGATTAGAAGACGAGTAGGAATTGGATCAAGAAAACAAGTTGCAGGTTTGGAAGAGTTCAGAAGTGAAGAGAGTTCATCCAAAGAGGCAGGAGGAAACACAGAAAATTTGTTAGGCGAGGGTGATAGAAGATTATGAGCAGAAGAAGAATCGGGGGGGGGGGACTATCTCAGAGCGAATAGTGGAAATCTTAGAGATGAAATAATTAGCAAAGTCATTAGGAGAGAATGATGAAGAGACAGGAGGAGAGGGAGGTTTAAGCAACGAGTTGAAGATGGAGAACAAATGCTGCGGGTGCCTCTCATTGGCGGAGATCAATGATTTGTAATAATTCTGTTTAGCCATAGAGAGGGCCCGTGAGAAGGAAGAAAGAACAAATTTGAAATGGATAAAATCAGCCCACTCTTTGGACTTTCTCCAAAGACGTTCGGCCGCTCTAAATGCATATATACGGTACATCACAACAGATGAATGCATTTCAAAATACATCACTACCGTTTCCCCGTTTGCAAAAAGTTCATTTAGTTTAGTGAACCAGGCAAAAATGTTGTGAGTTTATTATTCTTAGAATAGCACCTATATTGAGATTTGAGAATATTTTTAATGGTTTGTTAATCAGTTATCCCATTTAAAAGCTAGGCTGTTCAGCTATAAAAGCTTTAAGTTGTCGACAGCTACAAAATTACTGGTAGAGAAATGTAACCCAAAGCCTCATAATAATATTAGAAATCAGTCCAGAGGCAGATGGTGCATAGCATAAGCTAGAATAATCAAATCTTGTGTTTGAAGTCTCACATGCAGTGACCCTATCTTCAGAGAGCCTTTGATACTCCCTTACATGACCCAGGGTAAATGTATGTGCTTTATTGTGTCCAAGGAAGTGTGATGTTTCAGAAGAAAATATGTGCCTATGCTTTAGACTTGGTTTGTTTAAATGCCAAGCTTGGTCTAGCACCCGCTCAAATTTCATGTATCCCAAGATCCCAAATCTTCCTTTACCTTCCAAAGCAACAGGCAATTCTACTGGCTTGCATTAGCCACTGGAGTTTATCAAATGGGACAAGAGGCTCTCAATTTTGAAAGAGAAGATAGCATCAATTCGAAAATTCACACAATTACATTATTACTTATCATACCTTAAATTTGCTATAATGGCCTCCCCGAACGTGACCCAGATTCCATGCAAAGTAAGCCATCACATTGGTGGGTTCTTAATTGCGAATTGGCACTCTTGCGCATGCTCAGTGAGACTCCAGTGAGATTCCCGGGGGGAACCGGGACCAAAGGAAACATGTACATCACACCAAACAACAGCGTACTGAGTGCAAAATTGCCTAGGAACAGGGTTTGTGACTTTGCTAGTTCACCGAATTTACTTAACTGTGGATTGATGCGTGATTGCGTTCGGAATGCATTCAGACCGCCAGCCATCACGTGTGGTAACCTTTCGCTCAGTAACGTGAATATGCATGATTCCGTTCAGGATGACACTGGATTATACTTCCAATTTAAGTGGTGTGATATCGTCCAAAGACTCTAAACAATGGGGGATTTACAAGGCCTGATTTATTGGAATGGTTCTCTCTGTGCCCCAGGGTGACTGTAAATGAATTGTCAATAGGACTCCTTTTTTGTGCAGATGGCATTCAATCTGATAGCTAGGAATTTGTCACTCTGGGCAACTGTATTGGTTGCCATCAAGACACATATTGAGTGTGTGCATGTGTGAGAGATTTAAATCTTATTTAGGAAAGGGAATAGGATTTGCTACAATTAGGAGAAGTAACAAATTATATATAGAATAATACTGTTAACCTTTTTTTTACAACATACTGACCTACATATGGTTTCAGCTGTCACACACACACACACACACACACACTCACTCACACACACACACACACTTTTTTCCCTAGCTTCCAAAGGGTATACCAGGTTATTGTCTTGTAGTAAAAGCAACCAAAGAGTCTTCTGGCACTTTTAAAGACTAATATTTTGGCATACATTTCTTCACTTCTTCAGATGCCTGAGATTGATATCTTCCGGACTTGGCGCACATGTGTAGTGTGAGCAGAAAAAAGTAAACTAAGAGAGGAGTGAAATGCAAAAAGTATAGGCAGTAATGATTATGTCAGAAATTTAGATGTGTGAAGCTTGTTGTTGTGGTTCCTAACTTATGGCAACCCTAAGACAACTCTATCAATTATTTCTCCCAGTTACTAGTGGGATGCAAGTGCTACTAACATGGACTGCATCAATCCATTCTAATAAAAGATTGTTTAATTCTTCCACCCTTACCTGCTAACTCATGCTATTACTAGATATTGCCCCTTCTGATCCTAACTTGTTTTCCCCCAAGAGACAGGAACCTGGTTATAAGGATTATTTGCTTTCCTTAAGCTAATGCTAACATGGGAGTTTTGAACTGAAAGATTCTGTAAATGTCTTCCTTCCCATTCCCTGACTACTGTATGAATATTGCATCCATTTGCCAGCTTGTCATTTAGTTCTAGAAAAGCTAGGAATATAGCATAGCTGCATGCCATCCCTCTTCTGTGCTTCTTAGATAGTATGTCATTCTGAAGCACACTTATAATAAAACATTCAGTATTACCTCTTGTCATTAAGTGAGCCTAAAAATATTTTGCTCCTCTACTTCCTTCTCTACTTGATGGTTGGCACTCCTTGTCCTGAATTCCTGTAGCATGACTAAGCTCTTTGGAAATACTAGCTGTAGGAAGAAACCTCCTCCCTTTTTCCATTGACATAAATATTATCCTATCAGGTAACATAAATGTGATAAAGACTGCTTATTAAATCTTTTTAAGAACAATGAAGGTCAAGAAGTAATGTTTATTATCTTTGTTAATACAGCTCAAGCAAACTCAAAGTCAAACAGTGTGTGTGCGCACGCGCGTTTTCCATGGAATAATAGAAAATTCTAACATGTGGGGGCAAAGGAATAAGGTGGATTAAAAAACACAGTTTGGCAATCAATAACATCATCAAGGGCCCTAGTTTTACCAGAGGACTTTTAAGTTAGATCAAAGTTCAACATAATTTCAAGAACTGGATTTGACCATAATTTTGTAGTATTATATACCTCTAACAAAGGAAAATAGTATGTCACATACCTGGGAACTAATTGTGGAGAACATTCTCCCTACACTGTGTACCTCTTTGTTGTTAACTACCTTTGAGTCAACTGCAACCCATGACAAATGAGAGACCTTCAAGTCACCCTATCCTCAACAGGCCTGCTCACCTCCTGCAGATTCATGGTTGTGGTTTCTTTGATTTACCCATCTGGAAAGTGATCTTCTTTTTTTTTTCTTGCCCTCCACTTTGCCAAGCTTTATAGTCTTTTCTAGTGAGTCTTTTCTTCTCAAGATATGACCAAAATATGACAACTTCAGTTTAGTCATCTTTACTACCAGGGAGAGTTTGGGCCTGATCTGATATAGGACAGATTTTCTAACAAAGCCTTTCTTTGGGACTGGAATAGATACTGAGTGGTTCCAGTCTGTGCACCGTTATTTTGTTTTCCAAATTTATTCACATAATTTAATTAGAACTAGAGTAGATTCTGTCTCTGTGACTTGGAGCAGCTTTATTGGTATGACATCAGTTCTTGATTATTTATTTCTCTCAAATGCTCTGAGTGCAACTCTCATTTCACTTTTTAAATTTTGAGGTTCATCATCCTATGGTTCCTTTTAAAATGAATATGTCCCCTTTATATAGTTCTTCTGTGTATTGTTTCCATCATCTTTTCCCATCATCTTTTCTTGATCATGTAACATGTTTCCTTGTTGTTTATATAGCATCCCCACTCTTGGCTTAAATTTTCCTTTGATTTCTCAGATTTTGCCAAAAAGGCCTCTTCTTCCTTTTTGTTGTTAGCTTCTGTTTCATTGCATTGATTATTATAGTAGTTCTCCTTATCCATGCATATGTAGTTATACATTTGCAGTCAAGTTCCTGGTCTTAAATTTATTTATCCCATTTTAGCCTGTCTGATCTCAAACGTAGCTCAAGGCCATACATCCCCCCCCCTCTCCATTTGTATCCTCACAGCAACCCTGTGTGAGGGATGTATGGTTGAGAGATAGTGATAGACTCATTGTTAAACTGTAAGCCTCATGCAGATTTGAATACTTTCCAGCTAAGCGCCATGATACCACAATGGATAATGTGATCACCAGATTTACAACTTTGGAGTCCTAGATCCAACTCTAGATTTTTCTTTTTGCCCCACTATTTTCAGTAAGATATATTTTGTAACTGTAGTTATCCCTGTAGGCCAGGATTTGACTCGCTTCCTATGGATGTTCATGTCAGTCTGCTCATGCATCAAAGCATATATGTATGAGGGGCTGTCAGAGCAAAGAAATTGACTGATGCCCTCACCAATTGTGCAAACAACAAGCATGAGAAAGGTCCTAGTGTCCACAAGTGCATCTTTTCATTGATGGAGGGAGGATTCTGAACCAAAAAGGCTGTCCCCTTTCATGAGTATGTCTATATATATATGTTGAAGAACATGCCATGCTTCTTCTCTCATTCAATAAATATACGGCCAGGAAAGGGTTTCCAGATGACAGCATAGAAATCTGGCCTCCCCTTCTCTCCTGAACATAGGAAGTGGTTTTGTTTAAACACACCTGGGTTCACATTACACTGTTGCAGCACTTTGATACTTCTTTAACTGCCATGGCTGCATCCTACAAAATTATGAGATTTGTAGTTTGGTGAGGCACTAGAATTTTCTAACAAAGCCTGTTGTCACACTGCAGAATGAATGCAGTTTGACACTACTTTAACTGTCATGACTACATCCTATGCAATTCTGAAAAGCTAAATATCTCACAATACTACAAATCCCAGAACTCCATAGGATAGAGCCATGGCAGTTAAAGCAGTGTCAAACTGCATTATGTCTATAGTGCAGATACAACCAAAGAATGCCTCACAAAACTACAGATCCTGGGTTTGCATAGGATGGACCTGTGGCAATTAATGTGGTACTGAAGTGCTATAATTGTATAATATGAAAGAAGGCTAACACAATAACTATGTGAAGGAGACTACTGATGTTTCCACTTTATAGTCACTGAGGCAGAAGAGTAAAGATGCAGTGGTCTCTCCATAAATCTACAATTTTCTGCTCCAGAGCTACCTGTCTGTTGAATCTGTCTGCCTGGGGTTTGTTTCTAAAATGGTTGCCACCATCTCATCTTTGCCTTAAGGAAAGTGATAATGCCCATTTTCTGCCCATTGAACACATAGCCTTGTAAGCCTTGGCACACTCTGTTGGCTTTAAAACAAAAAGTGTCAAGTTAGCACATTTCCTCTCAACTTAGGGGTGGGGGTGGGGGGGTAAAACTGTTTTCCAAAAGTTGCCATTGGCATAAAATGAAATGCCTTTTAAATAACAAAACGGTTGCCATGTCTTAAGTTGCTAGGCTCTTGGAAGCATTTGGAAATAAAACCAAGGCATGCATTTTGTTAGCTCACCACGGCTGAGATTCTTGAAGTCTACTGGTCAGTGTTGACATTTAGAAACATGTGCTAAATGTTGTGGCTTTTTTTTTTTTTTTTTTGCATTGTTTTGTTGTAACTTCAGCAAAGGAGTGGCAAGTAGTTTGCATCATTTCCAGTAATGAAGGGCCTCAGCCCCCTCCTCCTTTATGACTTGCATTCTGTTTGTCTCTTGCATTGGTACAGTCACTCTATACAAAAGTGACTCAAGGAACCAAAGAGTTTTGCATTAACTTGTTTCAAGCAGCCTTGCTTTTGTGCCTTTCTCCCCCTGGCTCCTCATTTCAACATGAATTTTTTTTAAAAAAAACTAATCCATATATAACAGAAGTACTGAGAGGTTTAGAACAACCTACTAGATGTACTTTAAAAACAAAGGCTGCATCCGCACTGCAGAAATAATCCAGTTTGACATCACTTTTAAGTGCCATGGCTCAATGCTATGGAATTCTGAGAATTGTAGCTGTGGCGTCAGAGGGGATTCTGGTTCAGTAAGCTTCCCCAAAACAAACAAAGAGAAAAGCATTTATAATTTAGCCATGATTTATTTGACCACAACCAAACTTCTACTAATAAAAACAATTAATACAATGAGCCTTATTGCATGAGAAAACAAAGCAGAAGGGGTGAGCATGCCCAACACTTCTTCACTGCAATGGCCACAGCCACAAGGAGGCTGCTGCCACCATGACAAAAGGGAAGGCTGAGCAGACCAAGGCAGCAAAGCTCTCCTCACAAGGAGGCCACCAAGAAAGGGAAGATCGAGCATGCCTGGCCCTGCATGACTCTGGCGGCAAAGGTCTGCTCACAAGGAGGCTGCCATGGTGGGGAATGGGAAGGCTGAGCTCACCTGGCCCTGCTTCACCACAGTGGCCATGTTGTCTTCATGAGGAGGCTGCCACCACAGTGGCAAAAGGGGAGGCCAAGCGCTCCCACCCCTGCTTCACTGCGGTGGCAAAGGTCTCCTTAAGTGGAAGCTGCTGGTATCACCACAAAAAGAAAGGCTGAGCATACCTGGGCCTGCTCCACAGCAGTGGCCATGGCCTCTTCATGGGGAGGCTGCCACCACAGTGGCAAAAGGTAGGGTCAAGTGGCCCCACCCCTACTTTGCAGCAGCAGCAAAGATCTCCTGATGATGAAGCCACTTTTGGCCACTGCCACCCCTCACCACTAGCCCTCCCCCTCCACCAGGTGACACTAGGGGTGGGGATGCCACTGCTGCTAGCACTAATAAATTTAGCATGATTAGAGAATCTAGCATGAGATGTTCAGTATACAGAGTGCACGGGCTTGCCATCTGCAGCTTTAAACTTACGCGGATGGAAAACCCTGAATGTTACAATGGCGCACGCAGCCATTGAAACGAACAGGACTTGAGGTCATACGGGAGGGGGGGTCTGGAATGGATCCCCCACGTATACAAAGGGCCCACTTTATAAACTGGTTGGTTATTTTTTGACAAGTTTTAAAATATAATTGTGGAAGGGCTAGCAGAATTGATTGAAACAGATACAGTGTCATTTCTTTTCTTTTCTGTTTAGTTTCCTCTTGCATCACTACATATAAGAAGACACCACCTCCTGTCCCACCAAGAACTACCACCAAACCTTTTATCTCTATCACAGCCCAGAGCAGCACAGAATCTGCTCAAGATGCCTACATGGATGGACATGGACAAAGGGGAGATATCATCAGCCAGTCAGGACTTAGCAACTCCACAGAAAGCTTGGACAGTATGAAAGCTTTGACAGCTGCTATCGAGGCAGCCAATGCACAGATCCATGGCCCTGCCAGCCAGCATATGGGCAACAACACCACTACTGTTACTACCACTACTACTGTTGCCACTGTTTCTGCAGATGACAGAAAGAGAGATCACTTCAAGAAAAATAGATGTCTGTCCATTGGAATACAGGTACAAATAGCATGTATGGATAGGGCTACACATGGACTGAGAATTAGGTTGCAATTTTTTAAAGAACCTTTCAAGTCAGTCAACTATTAATTCCTTTGTTTTGATTACTTCTTCTATTTGTAAGTTAGATAGCCTGAATAGCTATGGATGGATGTTTAGGGCTGTCAAGATTCATTAATTAATCTTAAACATATCAGTTGTAAGAATTTAGCAGTGCTTCTGGCTGTTTAATATGTTCTGCTTTATTTGAATTAGTACATAGAAGCCTAAACCTCTGATTCATAACCCAGCAGGAGTCAGGAAAGCATGAATGAAATCACTGAAAGAGAATGTGTAAAGCAATGATTTACACTGCACTATCACCAGAGAAATGTTTTCAGCCAGTTTAGCTGAATTGTCACTGCTTATTCATGCAGTGCATAACAACTGTTACTCACTTGAATGCAGCAGCATTGTTCAGTCTAGTTGTTAAATCAGCAGGGAGGGCACAAGGATAAAACCTGTCTGAATCACCCTTGTATAATATAAATTAAACTTTGGTCTGGTTCAAATGTATGGGAACTAGCATCGTCTCTGAGAATAGCAGGTTTAATGTGGGATGCTATTTTTACCTGGGGCATACTTTGAAATAAGGAACTCCCTTACTGTGTGGTGGTGTTCTCATATTCTCCTTATTGGCTTAAAACATTTTCACCCCACTCTTTAGTTGAGAAAATTCTTTCTGAGCAGCTTACAAAAATAGTGATAAGACAGTTCCTGCCCTCAGGCTTACAGTCTAAAAGAGATATCACAGGAGGAAAAAATGGGTTGGAAGCAAGAATTTAAAAAACAAAACAAAACTCAGGCCTTGTCTGCACTGGCCGGGATACTGCAGAAGTAGACACACAGCGGCCCTGACCTGCCCTCGTTCTCTCACCCTCTGTTTCCATGCCATGCACCTGTCTGCACAGGTGACCATGCCAGGCTGCCTGGCACAGTGGCTGCTGCCATGGGTCACTCCTGAGATCAGAATGAGGTCTCCAGCACATGTATTGAAACTGGGTATAGAAACTGCATCCTTTCACATGGCAAGCGTGTTGTCTCCCTCATTCAATTAAACATTGTAAAGATTGTGAATCTTGCAATCTCTCCCTTCCCTCCTCAACTGTATTTCTCATCTATCCTTACATCGCCATGAACAAGATAGGAAGAATTTAAAGTACTCGACTTAAGTAAATAATATTCACAATTTCAGTAATCGGAGAAATATCAGATGTTTCGTTGCTATCTTGAGAGTGGGCACTTAATCCTGCTCCCATTATCTGACATTAGAGATTAGATTTCCATCTGCCCAACCCTTCACCTACTACAAAGCTGTTATAGGGACTACAGCCACATATAAAAATATATTTTCAGTATTCTAACCATGGAGGCACAAATGGTATATTTACTTGGCGTGAACTCCAGTGATCATCAACCCACTATAATAGTGTGATGTTAATCTCTCCTTAAGATTCTACCTTGAGATCTGACCAGTCTCTGGCAAATTTAGTCAAAGTAGGGTCAAAACAGACTGTCCCAAAGGGGCAGCGTGATGGCGCCCTTGAAAGATCCAGGTGGGCACCGTGGCAACCACATGCAGTGGCCCCACTCCAGCTTTTTTCCAGCACAAAATGAGGCAGCAAAATGCCACTCCTTTTTGTGCCAGAAAAAGAGCAGCTTTTCTGCTGCAGCAACACCTTGTCAACATTCCTGCGGCGTGCAGTGTCTGTATATCACCACCCCCACACCACTGGGAAGCTGGAGTATTATAATGGTCTGCATCAGCCCATAGAGATATTGAATGAAGTGAATTAAATAGTTTTCTGGAAATATTGGTAAATGTCAAGGAAGATGGTTCCATTTTTTGCATAAAACTCTATCAATCTGATGTGTGGATTCTTGAATAGAATTCTAAATGAGACATTTAGAAAAAGTGCTAATGTGCAGTAAAACCTTTTAATAATGTTCCACAATGCCATTATTTTCTTTTCTCTTTGGTTATCCTATTAGGTTGATGGAGAAGAATCTTCTAGCTCAAGTGAAAGCAGAGCAACCAGTAAATTCCAATCCATAGGTGTTCAAGTAGAGGAGGAGAAGTGGTAAGCAAATATTAATTTATAAATTATTTTTAATGTCCGCTATCTGTTTTCAATTATTGCCAGTTATATTGATTGAAGGGGAGGCAATTTAATGCCAACACTGAGACAAGAACCCAAGTCCCCCTATGTGCTCCCCACAAATAGACCTAAACCCTCTTTAGACATTTCTCTCACTCACTGGATCTATCTATGGAGTACAAATGTTTGCAGCAATCAGGGCCTGCAGACATAGGTACACATTTCCCTTTTGCATAGGTGTGTGCCCTGTGTGCACAGATACTTGAGGAGGATCTGGTCAGAGCACATGGTATTTTGACTACTTGACATGACTCTTCTCATAGTCCATGTGTTGATACAATGCCTAAAGAGGATGTCTGAAACGGGCTACATTAATCTGCATTTGCATAAGAGTGTTGAACTCTGCCTTTTAGTTCTGATAGATATTTTCTCACATACAGTACACCCTAGTACAAGTAAGCCATGACATCACCTTATGGTAAAATAAGTGAACATATTTAAATGTAATTAATAAATATACTTAGCAGAATTCTCATATTCTCTGTGATTACATTTTTTAATTTTTCCAAAAAAAACCTTTTTATTAAAAAATAAAATAACAGTATACTTTCTGCAGCCATGTATCAGACAATATGAAGGTAATTTCAAAACAAAACAAAACAAAAAAATGTTGTATGTGATTTTTATTACACAGTTTACCTGAAAACATTGGCCCGTTACAGACTGCCCAAAAGGGGCGGTCTTGGGCCGCTGCCGGTTGCAGCACGGGGAAGCCGCTGCAGCCAAACCGTGCGACTCCCCCGCGCTGTAAAAAAGGAGCGCGCAAATCGCACTCCTTCCGGCAACCTGGAAGAGACGCCGCAAATGCCAAAGTGCGTATTTGTGACGTCTCTTCCAGGTTTGGACGTCCAGACACACAGCGTCCGTTACGTCAAGATGGCTGTGCCCATCTGTATAGGGCGCCGCCATCTTGACGTACGGAATACGCACGAGGGGCAAGGCGCATCCTTAAGCGGCGCCCCTCACGCGTATTCATGGCGCGACGACAGCGCCGCTTAGGCCCATCTATAACATGCCATTGTGACTTCCTCTTACCCCCTGTTCTCCAGAACTGGTTCATATGTTCACTTTTTGTTCCCTTTCTTTATTTTAATTGCTTATTTTGTTTCTTCTACCTCTGTAATATATTCTTTCAGCTCAATTAAAATGATTCACCAGGTCAGTACAAAGTTTCTACAATACCTTCTATTTCCAAACTTTGTCTTAACCTATTAAGTTTCATTATTAACAAAATCTTACAGAATTCATAATTGATATTTCTATAAATTCTCTAAACATGTAAAAACTAATTTAAAATAATCATAGTAATAATAAAGGATGATAATGTTGATTAACATAATAAGATAATTATAAGATAAGATAATATATACAGAAGGTGTATACACCTGGTATAGTAGAGATTGCCATAAATTGTCATAAACTGAAAGAAGTTTTATCTTTGATAATATTCTATTTATTTACCATAAATTCATAACTTTGGATATTTGTTGAAAACATCTAATCTTCAAAATACAATACTTTGCTGTTGTTACCATGTACAGAATATAATCCTTGCTGCTGTTAGCATGTACAGAATGATTTTCCAGCTTAGTAGTGATATTTATAAGGGTTGTAACAAATCCACTGAAAAGGTGAGTGTTGTCTTTCGGGTTCTATAAAAGCATTATTTTAATGCCACCCTTTAAGTGTTACTGTTTCAAATAGTGGTGATATATGGGGATCTCTTGCTCTAATTACCAAAGGTAAATTCTAACCAATTATGAATTTCTAGAAAGGAAGAAACTACAGTGGACCCTTGTTATACACTGGGGTTTGGTTCCACGATCCCCCGTGGATAACAAAATCTGTGTATGCTCAAGTCCCATTAAATATACAATGACATAGCAAAATGGTGTCCCTTAAAAAAAATATAAAAACAAGGTTTTGGAATATTTTCAAACCACGGATGCTTGAATCCGTGTATAAAAAATCTGTGTATAAGAAGGGCCAACTGAATCAACCTATGAGACTGAAGGTCTCCTGCTGTATACAAAAAGCTTATCTTATCATTACCATTTAGATGTCATTTTGATAACACAGCTGAGTGAATTTAAATCAGTTTCCCTAAAATGGAATGAACTTTGCTTGTCCCAGATCAAGCACAAAGAGAGAAACACAAAGTAGAGCCATATTACAGATGAATATTTAATAAAAGCTTATGATTGTTAGAAATCTTCACTACTTCAGTATGACACCTGTTATGCTGTTCTTATGTTGAAACTCATCTCACTGATCTGAGTTCTTTCAATGAGAAGTTGTAGCTTATGCAAATTATGATTTATCTGAGATTTTGTTGTGTGCCTTCAAGTTGTTTCCAGCTTATGGTTAACCCCCTGGTGAATCTATCACAGGGTTTTCTTGGCAAGATTTGTTCAGAGGGGGTTTGACCTTCCTCTGAGAGAATGAAAAGATGAGAGAATTTGATTTGCCCAAGGTCCCCCAGTGAGTTTCCTTGGCTGAGTAGGATTTGAATCCTGGTCTCCTAGAATCCAGATCTGGTCCCACTCATCTAGTTCCACATAAGGAGAAAGGCAGCATATCAATAGATAATGAAATAGTTCAACATTCACTATACCATGCTGGCTTTCTTTCATCTGAAATACAAAGACCTTATATCAAGTGTTTCTCACTAACATACTTCTGTAAAGTGTCTTTTGAATCTGAAAAGTGTATACATATTATGACTTTGGCTTGCAACCCAATGATTCAGTGTAATTTACATAAGTATCAACTCACCATTTAGTAATTGATTCAATGTGTCTACATTGGGATTAAAGTCTATTTTGTGAAAATGGAGAGCCAGCATGGATTATGACTCTAAGTACTTCTATCTTGACATTATTGCTTATTCGTTTTACAAATTGTTTTGCATTCATCTTGGGCATTCAAGATAGCTTGAGTTGTCAATGTGTTAAACAAACAAGCTTCATTTATATACTGCTTCATACCGCCTAAGCAGTGTCTAAGCGGTTTACAACTGTAAGCTAATATATCAGTGTAACATATTTCTAACTACTTGTGGTTAGAGTCACAGCACGACACCCCAATCCTAAACACATTAGGTTATTTCCAATTAGTGTCACACTACTGACACTAGAATGTTCTTTGATTCACCAGATATTTCTGTCATTGGAACAAAGAAGGACATTATTTTCACTAATTCTCCCTTTTCCTGTAGTGTCCCATCTCCATCCACTAATCTGTTCCATAGGAGTGTTGTACCCTTTGGTACTACATATAGGTGGTATGGATGCTGTGTGAGAGAAGAAACATTTCTAAAAATGTCCTGTTTCCCCATTCCTCTTACCAGAACCCTATGCTCTTGGCCTCAAAGAGCATTTTGTCATGTAATTGGAAGTAAGGCCTGTAGATTTCTAAGACTGTTCTTGTTGTTGCTGTTGCTTTTGTTGTTGTTGTGTGTCTTCAAGTCATTTCTGATTTATGGCAACCCTAAGGCAAACTTATTACAGGGTTTTCTTGGTTTTCAGAGGAGTTTGCCTTTGCCTTCTTCAGATGCTGAGAGATTGTGACTTGCTCAAGATTACCCAGTGGATTTCCAAGGTCAAGCAGGGATTCAAACCCTGATCTCCCAGTTGTAGTCCAACACTGAAACCATTACACCACACTGGATCTAGGTTTTTAAGATCCTTACTTCTAAATATATATGCTTCACATTCCAAACTTGCCATCTACTCAATGTAAGCTTCATTGATTCAGAAGGATTTACTAACAAATGTCTTTATGACTGTAGTGTTTATCTATTCAGTTTGTCATGAAATGTAAGTGTTAAATGAGATAGAATTAGATCACTACCTACTGAAATGACAAATGTTTTTTCCCCATTAGCAGATAGCCTTTATAGGTCTGCCCCCCCCCCCCCGAGCCACAAGCTTTAGGAAGAAAGCTCCTGGCATCACTTCTAATTTGGCTTAGAAGACAACCTGTTCTCAGCACTGTACACAGTTGGGCCTCCTTAGCCATGGATTTTCAAGCCATGGCTTGAAAAAGTATCAATTCCAAATAGCAAACTTTGATTTTCCATTATATATAAGGGGCACCATTTTACTGTGCCACTGTATTTAATGGGACTTCAGCATCCACGTATTTTGTTATCCACGGGGATTCCTGGAACCAAACCCCAGTGGATAACAAGGACCTACTGTATGTGTATATGTCGCCAATTAATTGTGACAGTAGAATTTTCCTTCCTAAACCTCATGGGATGCAAAGTGGGGAACAATCTTGATCAGGATTTTAGTTGGGGGAACAAAGTGTTGAATACTCTTCTGGCATGTTGTGGTCAAACATTAAAATTATCCAGCCCCTGTAGTTAAAAAAAAAAAACCACTTAATGTAATTGCTAATGACATATATTTTGGGCCCTAGTTTTATTAAATGAAAAGTTGTACAGATCACAGGAGCTTGCTAGTGTTTCACCAACTGAATGTTCCCTCATGAAAGTGTTGTGTTACCTGATTTATCTCCTTCCTTCTCTGGGATGAATCCAGCAACCGCCATCTGTTCTAAACAATTATAATGAAGCAGGCAGCAGCAGTCAAACACCTGTAAGTTCCATTCAGATGAGTTCGATTTCAACTTTGTTTCACTTACCACCATAGCCAGTTCATATAAATTTGTATACAATTAAATTTGCAAGGCAACAAGATAAATAGTGTACAATTAATATAATCAATTGTCTGTAATTTGTTCAACACCAGCTGCACAAAGAGAAAATCTCCTTTGACTAAAAATGTAAACAAGGCTCTCGAAAGGGAATACAAGAGCAGAGGCAAGGAAATGCATGCATGCAAATAAACCTGCTGTTGCTGTCCAGAACAGACTCTGTATTGTGTTCTATACTGGTTTAGCCAGTCTATGGTTTCATGGTTTTGTGCACTTTAGGCCAGGTAACTGTCATAGTTCTCAGAGGCTGTAATTATTACACCTTGTGCCTGTAGGGCATGAATGAGCACAAAGGTACTGAGGTTTACAGCATACTAAGCAAGGAACCTATAAGAACCACATTAGAAAGATTTATGAAGCTGCCACTGATCACCACCAATCCAAAACTCAATTGTCTACCAGCTTAGCTTAGTCGGTTTTAATATGTAGTTTTTAATCTTACATTGCTTAATCTTGTTTTAAGGGGGGGTATTATGTATATATGGATGTATTTTAACCTGTTGTACGCCACTTTGATTGCCTGGCAAAAAGCGGGATAGAAATAAAAAAATTATTATTATTATTATTTACCAAGGTTAGTGATCCATAGAGCTGAATGCCCCAGGAATATGTTGTGATCTAGCCATGTCTCAGCTTTACCCCCTTTTATTTCCTACTTACCCAAGACTGCAGAAACAGTGGGACTAACCACTGCATGTGACTACATTCACATTGATGTATCAACTGTTGGGCAAACTTGACTTATCAAGTCTTGGTGGTCTGTCTTTATGAGCTATGTTGTAAATCTGTAATACAGAATGTAGACATATAGGAAACACAACTCTTGTACACAGCTGTGGAAAGGGTGCAAGGTACCTGACAATTTCAATTTTTTCAGTGCCTAGTTTGATGTTGCTATTATATCTGTTCAAGTTGGATCTGGCTTATGGTGACACTGTTCTAGGGTTTTCTTGCAAGATTTATTCAAAGGCGATTTGCCATTGCCTTTATCTCAGGTGTAGAAAGCATGACTTGACCAAATCAGGTAGATAGCAACTAAAATATGTTTGAGAAGACTTACATAAGGGTTTTTTATAAATCTCCTTTATTTGTTGTCTGCCAGGTACTGAAAAGATACATGCGTAGTGTTTAGCCTGGTGGATCACAGGATGTGCTAGATTGGTTCTGGAATACAACAATTTTACCATTAAACAGAACATTGCATTGTGGAACAAGAGAGATTTGGTTTTATATTGTATTCAAGTACAGTAAAATAATAGAGTTCTACTAACTTAAGCAACAGGCAGACTTCCACAATCACTATTGTTGTTGTTGTTGTCCTTATTGTTATTTTATTATTATCCTGTATTTGTACCCTGCGTTTTCCCAAAAAAATGGAAAAGAAATGACCCAGGTTTTTATCAAATGAGGAGTTTTAAAAATCACAGGAGCTTGCCAATGTTTCACCACTGAACATTTTTTCAGCAGTGGAAAACCCTGCTTCCATGTTTAGAGTTGGGCCAATGAGTTGTATGTAACTCTGTTCAAAAATCTTATAATGGTTTGCCAACACCACAGACTAGAAAACTGGGCCAAAGCTAACAAAATGAAATTCAACACAGAGAAATGTAAGGTACTGCACTTAGGGCGGAAAAATGAAATGCACAGATATAGGATGGGGGACACATGGCTGAATGAAACTACGTGTGAAAGGAATCTAGGAGTCCAAGTAGACCACAAGTTGAACATGAGTCAGCAGTGCGATACGGCAGCTAAAAAGGCCAATGCAATTTTAGGCTGTATCAATAGAAGTATAATGTCTAGATCAAGGGAAGTAATAGTGCCACTGTATTCTGCTTTGGTCAGGCCCCACCTGGATTATTGTGTCCAGTTCTGGGCACCACAATTAAAAAGGGCATTGAGAAACTGGAGCGTGTCCAAAGCAGGGCGACAAAAATGGTGAAGGGTCTGGAAACCATGCCTTATGAGGAACAACTTAAGGAGCTGGAGATGTTTAGCTTGGAGAAAAGAAGACTAAGAGGTGATATGATAGCCCTGTTTAAATATTTGAAGGGATGTCATGTTGAGGAGGGAGCAAGCTTGTTTTCTGCTGCTTCAGAGACTAGGACCCGGAACAATGGATGCAAGCTGCAGGAAAAGAGATTCCACCTCAACATTAGGAGGAACGTCCTGACAGTAAGGGCTGTTCGACAGTGGAACACACTCCCTCGGAGTGTAGTGGAGTCTCCTTCCTTAGAGGTCTTCAAACAGAGGCTGGATGGCCATCTGTCGGAGATGCTTTGATTGTGATTTCCTGCATAGCAGGGGGTTGGACTGGATGGCCCGTGCGGTCTCTTCCAACTCTACGATTCTATGATTCTATCTTCAATCTGTTGTCGGCGGGTTACAGACCGCCTCTTTGAGGCGGGCTGCCCCCTTTCCCCCCTGATGGGGCCTGAGCTGCCAGAACGGCGCGCTGAGGCCCCGATCGGCCGCTTTTCAGGCTGCGGGAAGCAGCAAAACGCTGCTCCCGCAGCCTAAAAGGGGTGTCCTTGGGGCTTCAAGCCCCAAGGACACCCGCGGCGGGGGGAGGGGAGAAAGGGGCCGCTTGGCCCTTTCTCCCTTGCTTCGCTGGCGCAGCCGCTAAGCTGCGCCCAGCAAGCAAAGCGGCGCTGCGACCAGGAAGGAGCTCCGAAACGGAGCTCCTTCCTGGTCCGCGAAAGGTGCCCTAGGCGCCCTGCCGCGGATTGAGGATGTCACTCCGCGCCGCCCCGTCTAGAGGCAGCGCGGCTGTGACGTCCCAGGGCGGGGCCGTATGGAAAGGGGCGCCACCGTAGTGCGTACAAGCACGCACAGGGTTAGGGCGGTGCAACAAGACCGCCCTTTTGTAACCCTAGTGCGTGCTCATCACGCACTAAAGTGCCGGTCTGTAACCGGCCATTGTTTATCAGACAAACTACTTGGTATTTCTTTTTATTTAGCCGCATGACAACAGTAATCAAAGTCCTCTGAAAAATGAGCAGAGGACTTTGTTGAACACTATGTTTACCAAGGTAGTGCATCTGGAGGCAGTCCTTTGAACTGTTTAGTTCTAAGATGATGATGAGTTATTAATTCCCACAGTAGATCCATGCTTCTTTTCAAGGCACAGATGTTTACACACACTATTGCCAAGGATAGTCCACCCAGCAAGGCTGTACCACAGTGTTGTCTAAATAAACATAAAGGCACACAAAACTAGGTCAACGCATTACTATATGCTGAACAGAGCCTGTCTTTTATGCTAGTTTACCCTCAGAACAGAGTGGGTGCAAGTTCTAAAATATACTACCTTTAATACTATGTCATAGTCATCCAAACACAGGATTTTATACATTCTCAATTAAACGTTTGTATTTGATAGCAAGTGGAAATCAAAATGCATGATTCTGCAGTGCATGTGGATACTAAGAAAGCAATAGTCAGGACCTCATTTATACCTTATTTTTCCAACATGGGTATTAATCTGTGTCATAAAAGGTGATGCCAGGAGGCATAGCCTCAGTAGCTGACTCAGAGTTTATTAGGTACAATTTGTAAGATGGAAAGAGACTACAGTATAAGGTAAATGACAGGGTTGGGGAGGGAGTTCAGTCTGCCTGGAAGCATTCCTTCTACTTCATTAGTTCTTTTGAAACTGCTGTCATTACAGAGACATTTAACATTCACTAAATTTCAGTGCCACTTCTGGATCCTTTTCTTGTGGGGAGGGAGAGAAGGAGTGTTGGGTTAGCATACCACAAATACTAAGAAGGAACGTAACATAAGGAGCAAACTCCTACGCCAGGACTGTAGCTTGTCTGTGCAAATGGATCTTACATAATGTGCTTTTGCACTACTTAACACTGTGCATCAAAACATGCATCAGCATGAAGAAATTCTTAGTTTATGCTGTTAAGTAAAGGTGCGTGTGTGTAGTAAGTGAGGGATGCCTCATTTATTCTGTATTGTATACTATCAGCAGTTATTTTGCAGAAAATAGCTTTTCTGTGGAAAAATCTTCAATGCTGAATAACCCCTTCTTTCCCACCTTCACGTCTTCTATTTACAAATCTGGAGGATCTACAATCCTAATTGTTTTTTGTTTTGTTTTGTTTTGTTTTGTCTTGTCTTGTAAGATGAGTTTCCCATGTCTCTCAGTGATGCTTTCCGATCAAGAGGATGAATCATACTTTAAATGATGTTAGATTCTTTGTTGGCCTTTTGTGGCTGCCCATTTTATCAGAATTAAGCAGTGAATTAAGCATTGCTCCTTAGTTTTACTGAGATGGAGTGGAAGAGTTTTTTGAAGTTAAAACATGTTGAAAAAAGGAAGAAATATGTCATAGGTCCAAAACACACTGCAAAAAAAAATCCAGTTTGAGACCGCTTTAACTGCGCTGGCTCAGTGCTAGGAATTCTAGGAACTGTAGTTTTGTGAGACACCAGTGCCACAATAACCTACAGTTCCCAGGATTTCCTAGTACTGAGCCAGGGCAGTTAAAGTGGTGTCAAACCGGATTATTTCTGCAGTGTGATTTGGACCATATTGTTTTGATTCTGTGTAAGAGTTGCCTGTTGTAGGCAAGGTGTTGCACAATGTTGATCTTCTCCATCTGACTATTGGATTTATATAAAGAAGAATGAAATCTTGGTTCACTGTTTTACTCTGGCTACTGCTGATGTAGACCACTGGAGTCCAGGCATTTTATGGAAATAAGATCCACTGAAATTTATTAGCTTTCTGCAAGTTAAGGCACCATGGCATACAAATCTAACAACTACGTGTTTTTTATTTGTCAGTGTGAACAATGGGTTAAAGTGTGTATGTAACCTGTGTGTGAAAGCAATCTAGGAGTCCAAGTAGACCACAAGTTGAACATGAATCAACAGTGCGATGTGGCAGCTAAAAAGGCCAATGCGATTTTAGGCTGCCTCAATAGAAGTATAGTGTCTAGATCAAGGGAAGTTAGTGCCATTATATTCTCCTCCGATCAGGCCCCACCTGGAATACTGTGTCCAGTTCTGGGCACCACAATTTAAAAAGGATGTGGAGAAACTGGAACACATCCAAAGGAGAGCAACTAAAATGGTGAAGGGTCTGTAAGCCATGCCCTACGAGGAACGACTTAGGGAGCTGGGGATGTTTAGGCTGGAGAAGAGAAGGTTAAGAGGTGATATGATAGCCCTGTTTAAATACTTAAATGTATGTCATATTGAGGAGGGAGAAAGCTTGTTTTCTGCTGCTCCAGAAACTAGGACCCAGAACAATGGATGCAAGCTACAGGAAGAGATTCCACCTCAACATTAGAAGGAACTTCCTGACAGTAAGGGCTGTTTGACAGTGGAACACACTCCCTCGGAGTGTGGTGGAGTCTCCTTCCTTGAAGGTCTTCAAACAGAGACTGGATGGCTATCTGTCGGGGATGCTTTGATTTGGATTTCCTGCATGGCAGGGGGTTGGACTGGATGGCCCTTGTGGTCTCTTCCAACTCTATGATTCTATGATTTTTATGATTCTATTACACATCAGTCTTGGTGTACTTACTGAAGAAGGGTAGCCCCACCAAGGGGTGGTTATCAGCACTTATATCTAAAGTTAAATCAGACTTGGGCAGCAGTGGGGAGAGAGAAGCAAGGTAGAAGATCCAAGTGTTTTTAAGCATTTGATTGTGTGGAATGGCCAACATTAAAAATAATTATGAAAAAGTTTGGAATCGGGGGGAAAATAAAGGGTTTAATAGACCAATTATATTGTAATAATTCAATTAAAGAAGATCCAAGTGTTGCTTTAACAATGTTTAATCCTTTCCTCCTGTGTCTAGTCACTGATATAAATGCCTGCCTTCCTTCCAAAAGTTGTCTTTATATCACATCAGTCTTCCAGAGAGACCAGCAAAAACTTTGAGAACTAAAACTCATTACATCTAAAACCAGCTGAAATGCATGGAGCAAATCTGCAAGATTGTGTAAAGCAATTATATAACATTATTTAAAATTTGCATAAAATTAGACCATTATGAAAACCTGATAAAATTAATATACAATAGCCATTTAAAAAGTAACATATAATTGTCATCTCAGATTCTCAGTGCTGGGACTATAAATACTGGACTGTTCCACATTCTCAGCTATTTATCTGTCAAAAGTATTTGCCCATCTGTGCATCTGTGTTGCCTAAGTTTTCTATTTTGTGTTGTTTAGTTTCCGCAGGTTTACCCGGTCAAACAGTGTTACAACAGCAGTTCAAGCAGACATGGATTTCCATGAGAACTTTGAAATGTCCATGGACCCTCAAGAAGACCATTCATATCCTGGCCAAATGTCAAGACAGTATTCTCGAGATGCCAGCACTTCCACTGTAAGCATACAAGGCTCAGGAAACCATTATCATGCGTGCACAGTGGATGATGACTTTGATACAGATTTTGATCCTTCCATTTTACCTCCACCGGATCCCTGGATTGATTCTATAATTGAAGATCCAATTGAGGCTGTTCAAAGATCAGTGTGTCACAGAGATGGACACTGGTTCTTGAAGCTTCTTCAGGCAGAGAGAGAACGCATGGAAGGCTGGTGTCAACAAATGGAAAGAGAAGAACAAGAAAACCACCTGCCGGAAGAGAGTAAGTAATTCAAATATTTTTGCATGAAGAGATCTGTGTCATTATTCCCCCTCAAAGCTTAATGATTATAAAGCCGAAATATCTCTGTTGCCTCTTTTGCCTGTTGAAGGTACATTGAAAATAATTGGGCATAATCTTATGCATATCGTTTTGTTTCACATCTGTGAAGAGGGTTGATCTTGTTAAGCATTGCAGAATTTCTAAGGTGGTGGTGGTTGATGATATCATCTTCATCATCACCACCACCACCACCATCATCCTGCCTTTTTCCTGATTTGGGACTGAAAGCGGCTTACAAGAGTTAAAAGAGACGTAGATAAAAATATACCATATATAACTCTTAAAAATGACAAACAAAACACAGAGAATCTAGATCTTTAGGATCCAGTCCCCTTAAACAATCAGTTTTCAAAGGATTGCTGATTTTTTTAAATGTAGTTTTAACCTGCTTGTGGAAACATTGCTGGAAGGATGCCAGTATAACTTCTTTTGGAAAGGAGTTCCAATGCTTAGGCAGCCACCAAGAAGGCCCTCTCCCATGTTCCCACCAACTATACTTGTGATGGTGGTGGGACAGAGACAAGGGTCTTCATAGCAAAGCTCAAACCAAGGGGAGGTTCAGTCCTTCAGATACACTAAACTAGAACCATATAAGGGTTTACAGACCATAATCAGGACTTTGAATTGTGCTGGAAATGGACCTGCAGCAAGTGGTGCTGTTACAACAAGGAAGTTAAGTACTCCCTATAGCCTATGCCAGTTTACAATCTGGCTCCAGCTCTTTGGACCATCTTACATTTTCAAACACTCCTCAAAGGCAGCCCCACATTGTGCACATCACAGAAATCCAACCAGGATGTAACTAAATAGTGTGCCACCATGCCCAGATCTGATTTTTCAAGGAAAGGGTACAGCTGGTGCACAAGTCCTAACTGTGCAAAGGTATTCCTGGTCACCACTGAAACCTGGGCTTTTAGGCTGTAGGCTGAATCCAGGAGTGTCCCCAAACTTCAAACTTTTGTTTTCAGTGGGAGTGTAACCCCAACCAGCACAGGCTGAATCACTGTTGTCCCTTTTGAGTGATCAGAAGCACCTCTGTCTTCTCTGAATTAAGCTGCAATTTGTTTGCCTTCATCTAGCCCATTACTGACAGCAGACACTGACTTCATCCAGTCCATTACTGACAGCAGACTAGTACAAAAACATTTTCTTGGGAAGTAGATGGAAAGAAGAGATAGAGACGTGTTTCATAATTCCATAATTCCAGATAATCTTGCCCATCACAGGGACAAACTGAACCCTGAGGAACCCAACAGGCCAACGACCAAGGGATTGAACAGTAGTTTCTGAAAACCACCTTCTGGGTTTGCCCCTCCAGAAAGGAACAGGGATACTATAAAACAGTGACAGTAAGGCAGCCAAGAAGGATATTGTGATATTCTGGATTTATGTAGAAAATGTTGCATTTGTTAGATAAAGTAAGGTAGCAACATATAGTATATATTTTGTAGTAGATGTTATACAATAAAGATCTGTTGGGATTGGTGCAATGTATGAGGAGATTTTGAAACATGTTTTTGTCTACTTTTGCAAGGCTTGCCTGACCTTATTATTATTATTAACCTTTATTTATGAAACGCTGTAAATTTACACAGCGCTGTACATACAATCTTTTAGTTAGACGATTCCTTGCCCTCGGGCTTACAATCTAAAAAGACATGACACAGAAGGAGAAGGGAGTGGTGGAGGGAAAGGGTAAGAGGTCCAGCAGTTCCTCTCTACCTCCAAGGCCTGGACCAAGGCAGATGGACTGGAGAGAGGGTGAGGCTTCATAATGGATGGTTAATCATTTTCCAGGGTTCATTTTACATGAATATACTGTTAGTTTGGGCAGGATATGTTGAGAAAACCAATTGAAGTAGCTGCCTACCAGTTACTTCCAGTAATACAGCTCCCATGATCCATAGCAACACACGTAATATGTTCTATTGTTTGGCAATGGTGAGAGTGGTAGTCCAGTACACAGAGGTGCACCAGGAAACCCATTCATTTCTATGTCATTAGTTCTCTTTATCTCACTACCTCACCCCACCATAAACATTGTGGTCAAAGGATGGCCAGGTAGGACACACTAGTTAGTCTGAGGGAAAATTTCATCTCCATGAAAGCCAGCACAGGTCACATTCTTGGATTAAAGTGAAGTCTGCATGGTTTGCTCCATTTGAAAGGAGAACTGTGCTTTCAGGCAGTTTCTAGGAGCATAATTATCCTTTAAAACAAGACATACAGTGTGCCCGCATCATATGCGGACACACCATACACAGCTTTCAGCTTACACTGTAGCCATGTACCAGAAGAGGCAATGGCACGTGCGCCATGCCACACCACATGCACAAGCCCTATTGTTTTCAATGGGGCTCAAGCATACATGGTATTTTCCATGAACCCGGGGGGGGGGAGGCTCCCGGAACAGATCCCCCACACAAGGGAAGGCCCACTGTAATTTGTTTTATTTGTGGCACGTGGGGATTTCACAGCATGCACCACATTTGTTGGGATCAAGGCCTGGAAAAAGTAAGTGGAGTCCACAGCTATCCACCACTTACCCTTCACTTGTTCTGTGAGTCTCTCCACACTGAACATTTATAGTAGTCTGATACTTCAACTGTCATCTCTCTGTTGTGTGGACTCCTGGGATGTAGTTTAGTGGGATAGTTAGAATTCTCTAGGTAATCCCCTGAACTATATCATTAGAAACTACAAATCCTTGGATTCCATACGCAATTAAAGTGCAATCATAGGACCATAAGTGTATAGTTTAGATACAACCTAAAACAATCTGTGAGAGATCCATATTCAAATTCCCTCTCATACTAGGTTCCATTTGATTCGAGGCACATTCTTTCACCTTAATCTACTGCACGGGGTTGTTGTGGAGATCAAATTATTGGAAAAGAACCATATCATGGTCTGAGCTCAACAGAGGAAGGCCAGGATTTTTTAAATGTCTTAAACTGCTGACTTTTTGCAGCTAACCATAAAATAGTTTAAGAACTACAAAGGGGGTCATATGACTACAGTGATGAAGTGAGACATTTACCATCTGAACAGCATATCTATCATTTAATACAACTATTACTGGTTCCTTTTATTATGTAATCTGCAGTTTTTGTGTGATGATGTTGGTTGCAGCTTCCTGAAGGAGTTTGCTATGCAAGTATGCCTAATAAATATATATGATAACACTCATTATAGACATTATTTCTTAGCCATTTAATTTGTAATCACTGCTGAAATTGTGGAGAAGGGTGTTAGCTGACCTGCAGGTGAATTCTTGTGGCTTCAGAAAGTTCATGGAAGTTTATGGCTCAGACAGTAATTTCATGAGAAAAGCAGGCGAGATTGAAGTTTCCTCGGTACCCTGGCAACTGAGATCAGGGTTGCTTCCCTCAGTGTTTGAAGTAATATGATACAAGGTTTTTCAGACAATGCCCCCTTGTGCAAAACAGCTGTCTGGAGGAGATGGCTCAGGGCTGTTGGACAGATGCTTGTATGTTACATAGATATGTTTCGTATTATCTAGCCAAGAAGGAAATGGGCTAGGTTGGACAGGGTTTTACTACTACTTATAATTGTAATGCATTTTACAATATACTGCTCCCTATAAAAATCAGTCAAAATGTCAGTCTTTGCAGGCTAAATTTAAAACACTGGGACACATTTCTTTAGATAATTATGTACATGTTTTATTATATTAAAGTCTTCCTTTCTCTCTCTCTCTCTCTCTCTCTCTCTGTCAAAAGTAATAAGGAAATTAACACCAAGCATCTTTATACTAGCAGTTCTAGTTAGATCAGTCCTAATTATGATCACTGTCAAAACTGACCCTGGGATTTATTATACATCACTGTACTTGGGTTGCTGTTGGGAGTTTTTTAAACCATAACTTTGCTCCAATACAGTGTACTCAGAGAGACAGTGGATACACACATCTCATCGAAAAACTGGACACCTGATAACCAACTGTTGAGCAGAAAAAAGGGAGCACCAGGGATTAGGAAAGGGAGAGTTAAAAGCAGCAACCTGAACTGCTGATTCTCTGAATTTCAGCTTTGTTTAAATGATGCACACATACACACTGCCCCAGCTGTTGGGTTGGAATAGAGAGCAGTACACACAGCACCTGTTTATTAATATATTTCCTAATTTGATTTGATTATATCCTGCTTTTCTCCCAACAAGGAATCCAAGATTCTTTACAATATATAGTGAAAAACCTGAGCCGAAACACATGGGCCAAATAAAATGCCTTCTGGATGCTTTGGGGGCATGGCGTTCAAATGATGCACACCCCAAATTGCCCAGAAGTCACTCAGAGGCCACCTAAGGTGGCCCAAAGCCAGCCTGAAAAGGAGTGGCAAGAAGACACTCCTGCCAACAACCCATTTGGGACTGTGGCAGCAGCCGGCTGCCAGATGATAGCATGTATCACACTGGAAGACGACCAGGTGAATTAACTCACATTGGAAAATGACTAGGTGAATACTCATGGCTCCATCCTGTGGAAACCTAGGCCCGTTCTGCATGGGCATATAGTACATGTGGAGTGCGTACTAGGGTTAGGAAGGGGCGTGACTTCTTCACACCCCTAACCCTAGTACGCACTCTGCACGTACAAAATGGCGGCCCCTGGCATGTTGACATTGCAGACACATAGCGTATGGATGTCGCACCGTGGAAATGATGCGGTGAGTGCGCCATTTCCGCGGCGCAAGAAGAACCATTTTGGCGCTTCTTCTTAGCGGCGGCAGGAAGCCTCACGGTTTGGCCGCTGGGGCTTCTCGCCGCCGCTAATGATGACGCAGGTAGACCGCCGCTTTCCGGAAGTCTGTAACATGCCCTAGGTTTTCTGGTTTGTTGTGGCACCAGAGCCCTCTGACAGAGAAGGCTAAATATCTCACAAAACTACAAATCCCAGAATTCCATAGAGCCATGGCAGTTGTGTCTAACAGCATTAATTCTGCAGTGCATATGCAGACTTTGTCCACTGAGAAAGAACTGGTGCAGTTGTAACACAGCATTCTGCTGTAGACAGCAGATGTGTTCTGAATAGATCATGGAATCATAAGAGTTTATAGGCAGCAGTATATATAAAATAAGGTGTTGCTTATATCTCCGTTATGTAGTTAGACACTAGTATCTAGAAATTAGGTCTCTTTGTATTTACTCAGGAGTAGTCTAGGCTTAGGTTGGGGTGACACTTATTAAAGTCCTTGGGGAACTTCTCAAATATGACAGGTATGTCATCAGCATATCTCAGGAAGAGAAGCTTTAAGGACAGCTGAAAAAGTGTCATTCTGAGTCAGCAAACAAAATGCTTGCAGTTTTGCAAGATATGATGTAGTATCTTCAGATACAATGTCCTGGATAGCTTGTTTTCTGTTTATATGGGGGAATGCTGATGTAAAGAGACTCAACATTGATGGTAATTAGATGGTATTCTCTGAGAGACTGCTGACTGTAGTTTCCTCAGGGAACTGGTGCATCTCAAACTCTCTTCAGGTGTTTTGTGTGCTAAGGCTGGAGGGAAGCCAGAGACACATGTTTTCACACACACATACCAGTGTTCCTATGCTGATAGGCTAAGTCTGGAGAGATGTAACCCAATTTGGCTGAACATGGTTACAGTGTTCCACACAGACAAGAATTGTATGCAGTCAGGAAAGTAACAGGTAGGAGAAGGATGTATTTCTAGAACTTCAATGGCGGGATAAAAACCGCCATATAGTACGTCTTCTATACGTACTAGGGTTAGGAAGGGGTGGTGCTTCCGCACCCCCCTAACCCTAGTACGTATAGAATACGTACAACACGGCGGTGCCCCTTCCACATGGGGGCCGCCATGTTTACGTACTGGACGCATAGCGTTCAGATGTGTCGCGGCACCTATGACGTCATGAATGCGCCAGCGGCGCCTCGCAACGTCATAAAGGCGCCGCAAAAAGAAGCTCTGAAATGGAGCTTCTTTTTTGCTCCGCGCAGGAGCCGTGCGGTTTGGTATCCCGCCAATATGTGGCTTTAGCAAAAGGAACTTTTAAGAAAAAACAACTAAGATATTTCTGGCTCATCGTGGTCTTTTTATAAGTTGCAAATTGGTCTGCCACAGATTATTTTTTTATTATTTACGTAGAGCATTTTTATCCCAATCTTCAACTGAAAAAGGCTCCCAGAGCAGCTTACAAAGATAGTTCCTGCTTTCAGGTTTAGAGTTCAAGCATTCCCCCTGCATGTGAGAAAGTAGGCTCAAGTCTAGGAAAGCTCATGCTACCAGCTTCTTTCTTTCAATTAGTCTCAAAGGTGCTACAAGATCCGTTTGCACAGAGCATTCCTGTAAGTAGTCATAATGCACCTAGAAGTTGTTGAATGTCCAATATAAGCCATTAACCTTCTAGGACCTTTCTGTGACCTATTGGTATCTTATCATTCCCACTGTAGCAAGAAAGATTTGGCGAAGCCCAGATGACATACTACCCATTGATCTCTCTTTCTCACAAGGCAGTTTGACCAAATAGCCAGAGCTTGGAAATTTTACTTTGGATGGCTACTATTCCCAGAATCCCCAGCCCAGCATGGCTACTAATAATGTTGTCTGGGTGATGCAGGAAGTTGCAGTGCTAAATGGCTCCAAGTTCTTCCAGTTGCTTGTCAGGCAGGAAAGGTGGCCTAGACCAGCTGGTGAAAGTAGCAGCAAGGATAAACAGCAAAAATTAAACTTTACTATGGTGCGTTACAGACTGCCCCTTTGGGGCGGCCTGTACGCGCGCCTTTCCCCGGTGTATCAGGGCCTCAGCAGCCAGAACGGCAGCCGCTGAGGCCCCGATACGCTGCTTTCCGGGCCGCTTCCCCGCAGCCTGGAAAGGGGTGTCCTTGGGCTTCAAGCCCCAAGGACACCCCGCGGCGGCGGGGAGGAGGAGAAAGGGGCCGCTTGGCCCCTTTCTCCCTTGCGTTGCTGGGCACAGTTGTCTGAAGGCTGCACCCAGCGACACAAACCAGGAAGGAGCTCCGTTTCAGAGCTCCTTCCTGCTCTGCGGAAAGGGCGCGTTAAGCACCCTTGTGCAGAGCGATGGTGTCACGTCCCGCCACCTCGTTTGGAGGCAGCGCGTTTGTGACGCCATCATGGTGGCGGCCGTGTGGAACGGCCACCGCCATTTTGTGCACGCGGAGCATGTACTAAGGTTAGGGGGTGCGGAAGCACCGCCCCTTCCTAACCCTAGTACGCACTCTGCACGTACTTTAATGGCAATCTGTAACCCGCCTATGTTCTACTTTTCTACCTATTAAAGTCAGGATTATACCACTTTTCAGAAATTAACTTTGGTTTTCTGTCTATTTAAACAATATATAACTCTGAGCTTCCATTGCAGCATTTGTGTTTGCAATAAGTCTCTGCTTTTTTTCTTCCACAGGATAGATAATGATTCCTAAAAGATTCCTCCAGACAACTATGAATAACTATAATACATAACTGTTATTCTTATGGGTGTCTGCTTGTTCTCGATCCAGTCCAAAGCCTCCTCCAGGCTTGCTTTATGCTTACTTCAACCCCCATGCATAACGTTCTTTAAAAAATGCTACTCTGCAAGACAGCAGCTGCTAATCCATAGCAAATATAGCTAAGAAATTAAATATAATAATAATATACCCCCTAAATGCTACTTGGTTCCTGGCTAGACGTAATAGTGATGCTGGTCTACTACCATAATATATGATGGATTGATTTAAGGGGTGATGGTGGAAATGCCAGTCTGCCACTTGAGATAGTTTGAGAAGCACCCCATTTAAAGTATCTTTGAAACTGAGAGTGATTAAAGAAAACCAGACTCTAAAAATAAAAACACCTGTGATTGTTGCAATTTTTTTCTCCATTACAGGCTTTGAATAAATTCAAATGCAACAGTAGTATAGTACCGCCTTTGCACTGTCAAAGGGAGAGTAGTCATATTCCCAAATGCAAATAAGAGCCATCCGTCATGCCTAGTAACATCAGTTTTTCACCCACATCCCCTTTTGTCTGTGTTTTTCTTAACAATCCACCTGACTAACTTTGTCATCATGTGCACATTCATTTGGGAATAAATCCCATTGACCACAGGTGAGTTTACATCCAAATATGTATGGGATTTCATTGCAAGAGGGTTAATGAAATCAAAAGTTTGTTTGTTTCTTTATGAGTTTATAGTTGTTTCCTGTAAAAGTTTTGTATTAATTTGTTTTGTTTTTTAACTTAGTGGTCCAATAGTTAGTCTTTTAATAGCATTTGCATGGACCTTTTCTGACTTTTAAGATGGATGTACTGAAGAGACTTTTTTAAAACCTTCATCTGAGTCAGTAAAATGACTTGCACCAGGTCTGGTTCTGCTACCCATTTCACAAAGGTCTAAAATGAGTTGAAAACTCAGTTGCTTGACATTTTATAAATAAAGAAGTAAGATGATGACAGCTGTAATCTCCAATGGTAATTCAGTGAAAGGGTACATCCTTTTTCTGCATCAGGTTCCAGGCTCAGCCCATTGCCTCTTCTGGTGGGATTTATGAAACCCAAGTTTGCCTCATGCTCCAGAAAACCAGTGCTCAGCTAGGTCAACCCATCATTTGACTCATTGCAAGGCAGCTTCCAATGTTCCTTGCAGGAACATAGTTGGAAGGGGAGGTATTTCAATCAGATGGGAAGTTATCTTAAACCAATCACTTAACAGTTGGAAGATCAAGGCATTATTTTGCTTTATTCCCCATCCCCTATCCAAACTCCTATGGTTTTCAAATATCAAGCTTATTCAGTTATTATTGTTCAGTGAAGTAAGGCCAACACTGCACCAACAAACAATAAGTAACTAGTCCAAGCACAGAAGCAATTTCGGTTTTGTACACAATTCTCTCCTGAGGCAGAGCTGAAAGGCCAGCTCTATCCTATTCCCCCAGCTTTTCAGTGCTTAAGATGCCTTGTGAAGTGTCAAATGGCCCAGCTCCAGCTGAGGCAGCTGTTCTGAAGTAGATGCAGTGGGAAGAGTTTTCATAACAATGGGAACCATATGAAAGCTCTCTGAGTAACTCCTCCCCACTATTGAAGGCTCTTTTCAGTTGAGTGGTTTGCACATTAGGTTGAATAAAGGACTAGACACACCAAGGGGTACATTTTCAGCACAGTGTGTAGGGAATTAGACACGCAACCCTTGCAAACAATAATGGCAGGATGGCGGTTGTGTGTAGAATTCCCTGTGCAGCTTGGTGGATATATTCCACTTCAGATTCCAGTTCACAGTTGTTTCTTCTGTTCTGATGCTCAAAGCCATGGAGAAATAGAAAGAGCTAGTCTCTTTTAGATAGGCTTGGAAATGTAGTTGTTCTGGCCGGGGTATTTATGGATCTGTAGTGCAAAAGATTAACTTCTCCAAATTTACTGTATCTTTCTAAAGAAAAACTATAAAACTATACCTCCTTGCTCATGCATCACACATTTACACCTAAATCTTATAGATGTCTATTCAAATGTAAGTCCCATTGAATCCACTCCTGTATAATAGGATTGAGCCTCATGTTTTGCTGTTTGCTTAGACTGAGTGTCTTCCAGCAGCTTACTTTGGCTACATGCAGTGCAAAATAATAGATTTTTTAATTTGGGGTTTATGATTGTATTGTAGTGTCATTTTAATAGCTTATGGGTGCAACTGATCTTTCTCTTGTGCATACTGAGTTCATTATTATTCTGATGGCAAGGGCAGGGGAGAGAAAACCAGGCTTTTCCATATTTCCAGTACCTGACTTCAGTGCCATATTTCACTTCACAAACACCTGGTGCTGGGTACTGGATGAATAGTACAGGTTTCACCTCTCTTGGTAAAATAAGCCTCAAACATAAAATCATAGAATCTTAGGGTTGTAAGGGTCCACAAGGGCCATGCAGGAATACACAGCTACAGCACTCCTGAAATATCCCCATCCAACCTGTTTAAGACCTCCAGAGACAGACATCCTCCAAGGCAGTTCATTCCACTGTTGAACAGCTCTTATAGTAAAAAAAATGTTCTTCCCTGATGTTTTCTCTTCTGTAATAAATTGAACTCATTGGTTCGTGTCCTAATCTCTGGAGCCACTGAAAACAAGCTTGCTTCCTCTTCTACGTGGAATCTCTTTTGGTATTTAAAGACAACCATTTCACCACCTCTCAGTGTTCTCTTCTCTAAGCTAAACATACACATCTCCCTAAGTCATTCCTCATAAGGCTTAGTTTCCAGACCTTTGGTCATCCCAGAATTCCATAGCATTGAGCCATGGCAGTTAAAGTGATGTGAACCTTGATTATTTCTGCAGTGTGGATGAGGCCATAGTCACCCTTCTCTGGAAATATTCCAGTTTGTCAATATCCAGCTATGATGCCCAGAACTAGACACAGTAGCAGGTGAGATCAGATTAAATCAGAATAGAGTGGCACTACTACTTCTCTTGGTCCAGACACTTTGTTCCTCTTAATGCAGCCCAAAATTGCATTGGCTTTTCAGCTGTAGCATCGCACTGGTAACTCACGTTTAGCTCATGGTCTACTAAGACCTCTAGATCCTTTTCACCTGTACCGTTTTCAAGCCAGGTATCACCCATCCTATATTTGTGCATTTAATTTTTCTGCCTTACATTTATCCCTCTTGAAATTCATTTTGTTGGTTTTGGCCCAACTATCCAATCTGTCTGTTTGCTTCTCTCTGTGTTGTGTATGTGTGTGTATGCATGCGCACACATACACATACATATAGTGTCATCTTGCTCATTACCCTTAGGCATCCCAGTAATTTATTGCCTGTCAGCCCTGAATATGGATACCTCCATGATTCCTCTCACATTTTGTTTCTCTTTTTAACCTTTTAACAATATTTTAGAATTGGAGCATGTGAAACATTTTCTAGCCAGGGACAGTAATTCTTACATCTGAAAGGCCATGAAAACATGTACCAACAGGGTATGTCTTCCTCTAATATGTATTTGGAGACATGTAGGAAAGCACACCGTCTTGAATCCTAATTTTTATTTCATGAACAGAACAGAGTCCATATTTGAAAAGGGCATTCCCCCTACCTCTGTGGCCCCCTACAATCTGATCCAGAGATGGGACATATTTGGGGATGATACACAATGAGAGGAAGTGGGCTGTAATTGAAGGAAAGTTGTTAGGGATTCTCTTCTGCCTGATAAAAATGGAAAAGTAACAAAGGATCCAAACAACTGTATACACTACATATTCACTAGTTTCACAGCTATGCCTGATCTCTCATAAGCTTCATATACCTGTTTTGCTTGGCATTGTACAATACACGGGTTTAGAGAAGCCTATATGTTCAGAAAATGCCAAGCCAAACAGATCTCTTAAAACCTATGGGCATCCAAGCAATATGAGTGGCAGTTACCATTAATACCAGTTAGTGAAGATCAAAATGTGATGGGGAAGGGAGGAATACATTGAAGCTGCCCAAATGGGAATTGAAGTGAGCTTTTCAACTATTGTTTTTTACTACATACCACATTAGTACATTTAGGAGATGAGTACTGTGGACACTTTCATTCATGGGAATCTGCATTCAGTTTTAAAATGGTTTCTGTGCATTTGGTGATAGTATTAAGCTCCCAAGTATCTTTGTAATAGTAAAACAATCTCCTGCACTTGTTTGGACACTTGTCTCATGGTCATGACTAGCAGGTATTTGATATGTTTCGTTCTTTCTTTTTAAGTTCTAGGTAAAATTCGAACTGCAGTTGGCAGCGCACAACTTCTCATGGCTCAGAAATTTTACCAGTTCAGAGAACTGTGTGAAGAAAATCTGGTATGTGACACTGTAGACACAATTTTACAACTATATTTAGATTTTAACTCAGTGCCAAGGCCTTGCTAGCATTTGTATATAATCTGATTGCAAAAAATGAATAATGTTTTTTCACATGTATTTTAAAATATTTTTTTAAAACATTCCTGATATCCTACATTGGCTACTTAGTTATGAATGTGTAACTAAGTAACATCTCCAGCCCACCCCAATCCCATCCCCAGCCTACCTTAACAGCCAGCAGCCACATCAAGCAAAGGAGGTCTGTTTGGCATCTGATTGTGATGGTATTTCCAGCTTTCTCCTTCCAGCAAGCAAGGCTGCAACAAGAAATTGCAATGAGTTTCTGTTCTGATTATCACAACCTCTTCAACTAGTAGGAGGTTGGAAATGTCTTTCACCCTGTGTCCTGACTGGCAGATAAACAGACCTCCTTTGTTCAATGTAGCTACTGGCTGTTATGGTGGGATTGGGGGTACATTTACAACCAAGACAATAGTGCCATGCTTGTGACTGTGTGATGTTACCGAATACAGAGCAGTTACAAATCTGTAACTGTAGGTTACAAATCTGTAACTGCACTACAGATATTAGACGTTGTTGTTGTTATGTGCCTTCAAGTTGTTTCCGACTTATGGCTAAGATGAACCTAGCATGGGGGGTTTCTTGACAAGATTTGTTGGGGGGTTGCCTTTGCCTTCCTGTGGGGCTGAGAGAGTGTTACTTGCCCTAGGTTACCTACTGGGTTTCCATGGCCAAGCAAGGATTCGAACCCTGGTCTCCAATGTACAAACCACTACACCACACTGGCTCATGCTAGCCATTACTGTTAATATAGCTAAAACATTGACGGATACCTAAAAGTAAGCAGATTTTTCCTCAGTACTGTATTTTTCATTCAGTTAGTGATAATTAATACTTGTATTATTTGGCTCTTTCATACTATAGTCATGCTTTTCTGCGGCAATGAAGCCTATAAATATACTTAGTTTATGAAAGACGCAGCAGATATTTTTTATCAGCCTTGCTCTTATACAGTCATATTTCATAAGTGAAATAAAACTCGCCTTTTTCTTGTCTCGCAGCATTTCTGTACAATTATTTTAACATATAATAGCATACAGTCAGCCCTCCATATCCATGGATTCTGTATCCACAGATTCAACCATCCATGGCTTGCAAATATTAAAAAAAAAAAAAATCCAGAAAGCAAACCTTGATTTTGCAATTTTAAATAAGAAAATTATACTATGCTATTGTATTTAATGGGACTTGAGCACCCGCATATTTTGGTAACCACTGGAGGGTCCTAGAACCAAACCCCGGAGGTTACCAAGGGCCCATTGTACAATAGAAATTCATTTATAATTTGATTGAGGGCTAGGATGAAAGCTAAATTTACGTACAGTGCTCCCGCATCATAACCAGACACACCTTATGCAGCTTTCAGCATATGCTGAAAGCCACCAGGGTGCCTGCGGGAGTGCGCAGAGCACAAGGGGCGATGCGTTCCATTAAGAGTAATGGCACGCATGTGCGCGCCGCTGCACACCACACCATGCACAAGCCCCATTATTTTCAATGGGGCTTGAGCATATGCATTTTTTTATGCTGGAGGGATGTCCGGAACGGATCCCCCACGTAAAAAAAGGGTGCACTGTATAATGCTTGGTATACTACTGAGGTTGCATGTACATTGCAGCAATACTGAAAAAGAAAAAGTAGTTTATGCTAGAATTAGACTTAGTGGACAACAAGACCCATTGGAGAAAACTGAACAGAGTAAAGTCTAGTGAAGGCTAGCCATACCCATTTCCTCCTCTATCATGTCACCTCTACACCAGGCACAATGACTCCCTGCATGTGGTACATTGCTGCCAAACACATTCATGCTAATCATAGGACCATTCCCAATGGTGGCTAGTGGCTTCCACATGAGTGGGGCAATGAAGCTGTTCCTGCTTTTAGTCTGAACATTAAAGAAGACTTCTAAGGTACTGAACCCTATCCCTAAGATAAGCTCAGTTCCTTTAAAGCCTGGACTAAAACCCAGAGTACACTCACCATTCCACTTACATGGGAGCCACCAGCTGCCTCTGGCCATTTGCATCTCGCTGCTGCCTGGAGTGGCCATTGTTAGCCAATTTGCAATGCAATCCTGTGTTAGTCTATGTAGAAATATTTCCTCCTAGGTACTTGTGCATAGGGCTTCAAACTTAATGTGCTTCTTAAGCTAATATAAATTACATGTGTAACATGTGCAAGTGGAGATTCACTCAGAGTCTAGAAGTGGGACACTTCTCTATCATATTTCAAAAAGTTCAGCAACTCACATTTCTTCTAGGCTTCTGCCCTAGCTGCATGTCCTTGGTTGCAGAAGTAATATTGTGTGCAGCAGACCAAGCTGCTGAATATTTCCAGATACGACATAGGAGAGGAGAGGCCCTGCCTTCGCCTGAACACTCCAGCTGTAATGCTGCTGATGCAGAAAACATTATCAGCTCACACCAAGTGGAATGCTAGACAAGAACTTTACTGCTCTTTATAGAAGCCATGCTGTGACCTGATACCTGTTGGAGTTAAGCAATATTTCACAGTTCAATCACATGGCAGTGAAATATTCTCCACATCACTGTAGTACACCTATGTTTTGCTATTTCTTTTCCCAAGCCACATAACTGCACCCAGATGGTGCCTGAGATTCCTGCATATCACTAATTGGCCATGAGCATGCCATGTACCATAAAGCTACATTGTGCATTGGTGACTCATTGTGCAAGAAGTTACCTAGACACTCCTAAAATGGCTGAAAAAGTATACATGCTGGCATAGCAGGGGCTTAAGCCAGCATATGTCGCTAACAGTATTACAGCTTACTCATCCTTCGTACTACTCAGCCATAGGCCCCCCTCTCCCAATAATCATGATGGGGAAGAGAAATTCCTTATCTTTCTTTTGCCTTTTAAGTTACCAATAATAGGCTCAGTCCAACATCCCCTTAGTGTAATGCTTGCTTATGGAAATATGCTACATGTGCATTGCACAACATTGCACGACACATGTCAATGACTAGGTGCCATTGTGCAGTGCACAATACACACTGCAAAACTGCAAAGCAAAATATAAGATGAACAACCAAATGTGCAGCCACAGTGTAAATGATAGGATACACAACTACAACACATAATGCATAATGTGCAACTTGCAACGGACAAAGCATAGATCAACATACTATCTCTGCAAATCTATTTCCATTGCTATCAGCAGAACATGCCCATGGTGCAACGGAAACCTTTTGTTTCTCTGTGCTTGTGTTTCTTAGAACTGATCACAAAGTAGTGACTAATACTTTGTTTCAGCATAGATACCATAGGCCAATGCCTAATTACTTAAGGAGTATATATTTTAATAGATATATATTTAAGTAATTTATATGCTGCATATAGATATATGGCATATAAATTACAAAAGAACTAGAAACAGCATATTATATTCATCACACCAGCTAATGACACAACAATAACTGCTATGACTATTCTGCTTCAGCTATAACCTCCACTACTATAGAAGTCCCTTTCAAGATGAGAAGGCATGCAACCCTTCCTTGGTAAAATATGTCCACAGTCCGCTAAAATCCTAACCATTTGTGTTTGTATGGGCCTGGATCCAGTGGTGTCAATTTTCATAGTAAAAGCGCATTTCTGTAGTTAGCGCAAGGGAGGGAGTCTTCCCCATTGTACAACTGGGTGCTTAAGGTATAGCATGGGTATGCAGTCTTTCTCACTACTGATTGTACAATGGTTAAATCCAGCACAACTACTCTGTGTTTTTTGCTCCACTAGCATCCTGTTGCATCTAGGCCTGTTTTAATCTCTGTGAACGGATGTTCATGCTTAAATTGGTATGATAAACCAGTCATCTAGATGAGCTAGATAATACCTCCACAGTGATTAGATGAAGTTAAACAACATGTGAGAGCTTAAGTTTTCAAGTTTTTTTTTTAAAGGACATTTCTTCATGCATTTCTTCTTTTCTGTTGTACAGAATCCCAATGCACATCCAAGACCAGCCTCCCAGGATTTAGCAGGGTTTTGGGATATGCTCCAGTTGTCCATAGAAAATATTAGTATGAAATTTGATGAACTTCATCAGTTAAAGGCCAATAATTGGAAACAGATGGATCCACATGACAAGAAGGTAGAACATTGTCGATTTTGTATGCTTCATTTAAAACCCTGCACAAATACTGGACAGATTAAATAGGCCTCTGCATACAGCACTGAAGTTAAAAACATGAAGTGGAGCTCATTATCAGATTAATTTCATTGTAAAAAGAAAAAAAATGTTTACTTAATAATCACCTGGGATATTATCTGTAATATGTTTCAGGCATATTTCAAAGGCAAAATTGTTTCTGTGAATGGAATAACGGGAATGTGCTCATTTGTCTTTTTATACTCAATGGAAAATCATATTAGATAATCAACTGCTGGAAGAAATTGCCTCTTATATTGATTCTTACACTTTAAATAAATAATATAGACAGTATTCATAGTACTGCCTAACCTAAGAGTTCTGTTTACTAATGCACTTTGAAATGTCTAAACAAGTAAACTAGGGGAGTAGTGTAATCATCACTGACTTGAGAACCATTCCACATTCCCATTCGATTATGGCTATTCTCAAACCAAAACATCATAAAAATTACATGGTAAACCTTTCATGTCATTGTTTGAATACGTTTTACGTTGAGGGAAATATCATAATGGGTTCACCTCACTTATTTCATGTAAAACAGCCTACCTAGCCTTGAAGCCTTAAATAGGATGGTAAACCAAGGCTCTGCCATATTTTCTAGAGCAGTGCTTCCACAGTCATTGGACCTCGATGTTTTAGACTTCAGCTTCCAGAAGTCTCAGCCAGTATGGCCAGTGGTCAAGAACTCAGGGAGTTTGAAGTCTCAACATCTGGATCAAAGTTTGAGAACCACTGTCCTAGAGTAAGCTGGGCTTTTTAACTAAAAACATTGGCACATTGCTTTGTTGTTTGTTCGTTTGTTTGTTTGTTTTCAGCATTTGTGTCAGAAGCAGATATTGGTCAAACACAGCAAATCCATTCTTTCCATGCATTGTTTGTATCAGAGGTATCATAACCACCTAAAAGCTGGGACCCATCCCATCAAGTTTCCATTAGCACCAAGCAGGATAGGTGCAAACTAAGTTCATTAAAATGATCAGAAATGTTTGTACAACCCAAAAGAAGTGAAGAGTATAAGTACTGAAATGCAAAGGGCAAAGGAAAAATCTGAAAACATATCTGTATTTATCAAGAGCCCAAAATGAGAAGAGGAGGTTGAAAAATTTCTCTAAAATACTTTCTCTCAAAGTAAGGTGTAAAATAATGTGATATTTAAGTGAAACATTTAATATTCTCCTGCCTATCTACTCTTAATAATGTTAGCTTATCAATAACATTGATATGGAAGCCCAAGCTTTTTTAGTCTGATGGGCTCTTGAGAAACATCTGGTGGAATTCTGATCATACTAGAAGAAGCAGGTGGGTGGAGGCCACTTTGCTGTTCCTCCTTCCCCCAGAAGCCCCCTGTGCTGCCTAAAAGGTTGGTCTGGAGGGATAGGGTATCCTGTGAAACATCATGAGAAACTATGCAAGATACATCTTGGGTGAGGAGGATGTAAATTGATTCCTTAACAACTACGCCTCCAGCAGGAAGCCTTTACTAGGTAGTAGCAAAGGAAAAAGACTTCCATTGACAGAATGGCAATTCTAGCTCCAATCAGTAAGTGAAAATTTTATTTCCAAAAGTGAATGAAGAGAATAGAACAATTCATAATTGGGAAGTTACCTTTGGCTTTTCATAATGAAAAGCACAGGTTCAGTTTCACACTCTAAATAGAAAGAAAGAGAGATGACAATTAATTTTTAATTCTTTTACTTAGGGGCGAAATGGACGGCCCCTTTGCGGTGGCAAAGCATACCCCCAAGCCAGCAGGCAGCTGCCATGAAGCTGCCCCCCTGACCACATGGTGGCCGGCTGTGCGGCACTCTGGTGGCATGATGTTTATACTCCGTATGCTGCAGGAGTGCCGCAAAGCCATGTCAATGGTGGAAAACCAAAAATGAGCAGGTTTCTGCAGCTCCTTTTTACACCAGCAAAAAGCCAGACCAGGGCTGCAGTGTGTGGTTGCCACAGCCCCGATCCAGCAATCAAAGGGGTGGCATCAAGCCACGGCTTTAGGGCCATCTGTTTCAGCCCTTTGTTTTCTCTGTATTTACAACATTTATTTCTCCACTTTAAAACAAGGCTGATGCAGTCTTCTGGCCTCTTACAGACAAACACACATACATAAAAAGAGAGACAGAGTCAAACGATATATGCAATGTAGTAATTATGATAAAATTTATACAATTTAGTAACATTATAAAACAACTACTAGAAATAATTTTCATCAAGATGTCATTTTTTCCATAATGAATTAGGATTTTGCCCTATAGCTTCATTAATTTCAATATATTTGTCTGTTTCATCAGACATAGGGCCTGAACAGATGGACCAAAAGATCCATGTTCCCCCTGACCTGGTGTCATCCTGTTCAGATGATACTGGTCAGTAGGCCTGGGCTGGGATTGGCCACTTTGGATGCCCATACAGCGGTCTAGATCAGTGATGGCGAACTTTTTCAAGTTTGTGTGCCGGGGGCGGGGCTTCTACCCCCAGGGGGTGGAGATTCTGTCCCCCTTTTCAGAGGGAGGGAGCATCTGGCTCCTCCCCCCAGCATTTGCTGGCCTCTGAGGATCCCTTTGGGACTCTCGGAGACCAGCACATGGCCCTTGGAGGACAGCGCGGGTTTGCCAGCCTCTGGAGGGTTCCTTTGGGGCCATCAGAGGCCAGCAAACAGTCGTCAGAGGTGGGAGCCATTGTGCTCTGTCCTCCGGGGTTTGCCGGCCTCTGAGGGTCCCTTAGGGGCTGTCTGAGGCCGACAAACAGTCCTAGGAGGACGGCACCCAGTGGCGGGAGCCGTTGTGCTCCTTCCTCCGGGGTTTGGCGGCCTCTGAGGGTCCCTTTGGGGCCATTAGAGCCCAGCAAACAGGCCTCAGAGGATGGTGCGCTGTCCTCCAGTGTTGCCGGCCTCTAAGGGTCCCGGGGAGACACCTCAGGACCAGCAAAATCCCAGGAGGGAGTCCAGGACCTGGCACGCCACCATCCTGGACTGCCCCACGGGCCTTTCCTCTGCCAGATGCACGCTGCCGTTCTGGCCTCCTCCACGGCCCTTCCAGCCCCAGATCTCTCTCTCCAGAAGGAACTCCGAGAAGGGAAGGGCCACGAAGGAGCCCAAGATACGGCACACCGCCGTCCTGGGCTGCTCCACAACCCTTTCTTCCCCGGAGTTCTCTCTCCGGAGGGAGCTCCAAGAAGGGAAGGGCCACGAAGGAGCCCATAACGTGGCATGCCGCTGTCCTGGGCTGCTCCACGGCCCTTCCTTCCCCGGAGCTCTCTCTCCGGAGGGAGCTCTGAGAAGGGAAGGGCCGCAAAGGAGCCCAGGACTGGCTCCTTTTGCCCAGCACCATTTTCTTGCTGGCAGGGAGCAGGAGGAGTGGGCACGCATGTGCCTGTTTCTCCTTCTCCAAGGCCCCGTGCCCAGCGAATCGGCCCAGAGTGCCACTTCCGGCATGCGTGCCATAGGTTCACCATCACGGGTCTAGATCAACCCCAGCCCAAAAGGCTCTTAATGCAGTCTAAAACCCCCCGCTGTGGCAAAGTCTCCTGGAAGCTCTGCCACAACAGCCAGCAGATTGCACAGCCCCACACCCCTTTACCTCCCACCATGGCCATGTTCCCTATGCAGGTGTTAGTTTCAGGCCTGTGATGGTGGAAAGGGTTGCCTGGCCACATGGTGAAGCCATGTGCCCCATTTGCCCCCTTACAGACTGTGGCAGGAACCTGCACAGAGAATGTGACTGTAGTGGCAGATAAAAGGGGGCATGGAGGCATGCTGGCCCAGGGATGGAACTGTGTCAAAACCATGGGCAGGATACCATAGGGTTGACTCGTAGTATCTTGCCTGTCTGTAAAAGTCCATAGAGAGAAGGAGAAGGAAGGGATAAAGAATAAGCATGATTAGATATATGCATAATTAAACAAGACAGTCTGTTTGTTATACCACAGAAAGGAACTTTGATCTCTTCTGTAGTTGACAATCAATATGCTGCATTTTAAAAAAATAAATAATGAAGCTGATCCCATATATAAACATCTAAATATATTACATTTTAAAGACAAGTCACAAAACTAATCCCCAGTAAATGCTCAATAGAGAAAAATGAGAAACTTCCTGGTTGAGATAATATTGGGGGGGGGGGGATGGTGCACCTGCTTTTAAAGTTGTTTTTCCTAAACTAAGATTCAGACAAATGATCAGCTCTACTACTCTTAAAACATATTTGAACTGCATACAAGCAGTAATGTTACAACACCAAGCAATTTTATTTGGTGTAGAGATACCTTATTGCATATCTAAATGATGTAAAAACACTTCAAAAACACCTTTTTGCCCATAATAAGAAAATGCTAGTTTAATGATAAGTTGTCCCACTCATTAATATGAGGAAATATTTTTAAAGGCTGTTTCTGCAATCTGTAATGGAAGAATAAAGTTTCTGTGGTGCACATTTACCGAGATGTTAGAAGGTTACTGCTTAGGATCTTAATGTTCTTTTTCTTTACTTCAAAGAGAGACAGATAATATTTGTGAACTTGTTTTTTGTATTTGTGCTTGTTATCCTTCATACAAAGTTTGGGTAAGAGCATAGATCAGTTTTTGCATGCCGAAGAAATGTAATGTTTTGAACAAATTCATTTAAGTTAAAATGATCTTACCATTCAAACAATTAAATCTGTTTTGATCAATGATGAGAAAGTTATAATTTATAATGAAACAAATAAGTTATAATGAAACTGTAGTGTAATGTAATGAAAAATCCCTTCTTTGAGATAGCATGATCAAGATGGAAGGCCATGCAGTTAAAAAAGCAAGCGGCTGCACTCTGTATTGTAGAGTCCTGCAAGTGTAGATGTAACATACATTTTTCTCTGAAGATTTTTTTTATCTGTATATATATGTATGTATATATATGTATGTATATATAGCATGTGTATATATACCTCTTCTTCTTGTTAACTGTGCTATCTTTGGATGCCAAAGTGATGATTAATGTATGTTCTAAGATTAATATTTAAGTAACCCACACCAGCTTTTGAGTTTGTAATCAAATTGTTAACTTCTGGTGCTAATTTAGCACAATGCTATACTTTGAGAAGCACTTTTATAGCAGTATCCAAAGAGTGTATCATGTTACCAGGGCCAGACACCACTAACAACATGCTCTTTTTTTTCATATGTTTATAAAAATCTTGTTGTGATAACTAACATCAGGCTGCTAATTCATATGACTGTGTTAAATATATCTGTTAAGTCCTTGGTGTTGTAAGCCCATTTAGTGTTGTGTATGTATATTGTATATAAGGAGGGGAGAACCTCTCATTATTTGTGTCTTTCATACCTATTACACATTATTCTAATATACTGAGTTGATTTTATTAAGAAATCCCAAAACTTTCATAAACTGTTGGGTGGTGGGTTGTCTTAATTGCATGGAGATTGTCTAATATCTTAGGTTTATTACACTGTATTAAGTAGTGGTCCTTGGTTTTGTTTACGGTTCTCTCATTTATAACCCATGGTACCAGGAAGAGAAGTTTCCCAGAGGAAGCTACATATTGTGTTGAATGGTGGGAACTTTGGCCCTTTTCAGCACCAGGCTTGTAGCTGATGCACCGTATCTATGGAAAATTAGCACTGCCATCTTTTTCTTTGCCTTAAGATTATGGTGGTGGTCCGTTGCTGTTGTCTCCTTTCTTTGACTTTTTGAATGCAAAAAAAAAAAGTTTCAATGAAAAAGAAAAAAAGATAAGAACTAACAAAATTTTAGGTTAAAAAACAAAAAACCTGCACGCGTGTTCTAATTACTGACTTGTCCTAGTCTGATTGTTTTTTCCCCCTTCCCCATCCCCATTTTTGTTTTATTTTTCCCCTGAGAAGCTGTATAATGTCATTAACCTTCTGCTTTGATCAGGAGAGAAGGGCCCCTCCTCCAGTGCCAAAGAAGCCATCGAAAGGTCAGGTGCCACTCATACGGGAACGCTCTTTGGAGAGCTCACAGCGTCAGGAGGCCCGGAAACGGCTGATGGCTGCCAAACGAGCTGCATCTGTTCGTCAGAACTCAGCCACTGAAAGCGCGGAAAGCATTGAGATTTACATCCCCGAAGCTCAGACCAGGCTATGAAGGGATCCGGCCAGGAGGACTCTTAATGGCAAGAAAAATCTCTTGTATAATCTGCCCTTCCAGGTCCATACTCAGAGACACCAATAAGTATTTGTATTCCCTTCCTCCCTTTATCTCTCTCTCTCTTTTCTCCCAATGAAGTAACACTTCTGTGGCGTAGTTGTCAATCCTTCAAGAGATTTTCGCTGTAACACCCCTCGCTTTCTAAAGGTTTACCCACGTCAACCTAACGCTTTGTCACATGTACTGATAGCTGCCACCTGGACTCATGTAAAGAATCCCACAGACACACACATGTACAATCTCTCTCTCTCAATCACTATCTGTCACACATATGCACACTCACTGCAACATGCATACACACACTCTCTCTCTCTCACACACACACACCTGTAGAGTACGTGCACTAATGAATTCATTATTGGTCCTTCAAGTTAGTCTGTTATCTAGTGTACAGCAATATTCAATCATAACAGTATTTTAGAAATCCAGTATTGCAGGGTGAACCTTTAGGAGTCTGTTGTCTTCCTTTTTAATGGTGAAAGGAGCCCCGGCTCAGAATCCTGTCTTTATATGACTACTGTTGTTGTTTTTTTTAAAGGATGGCACACATTGTTTTAATCTGCAGAAATTATACATTTTCTCACCTGACAATTTGAAAGGACATGGGGAAATAGGCATGCTGTGGTAAAAGCTTAAGTGAGTCTTGCAACTGAAAATGTAAATGGTCCCATGAAGACAGACCTGCAGCTGCACAAACTGCCTCATTTTTATTTCCTTGCTCACTTTAGAGTCTTTTCAGCAGAAGATTGTAATATTGATCTTCCAAGGAAATGATCTATTTTTTTAAAATGGCAATAACAAGGAAAATTAATGATAAAATGGAAAGACAACTGAAGGGTAGATTAAAGGAATATTTTTGTCCAGCTTCGAATAATTTTTAAGCCTGTACCATATTGTCAATTTCTACTGTAATTTATGGATTACACCAGTTTTAAAAGGTGAGGGAGGAGAAGAATAGACTGAGTTTTCATTGGTGCCCCAGTCTTGTAAAGGCTTTAAGGTTTTGCACATCTACACAGAAACATTTGTTGCTGAAATATTAGAAATGAAATATGTGTTTGGTTGTTACCAGTCATATAGGTTACATCAAATACTTCACAACATCACCTTTGGTCTCTTCTTTAAAACAGAAAAGACTTACTTTTGCAGAATCAAGGAACTTCTGTGGAACATCAGCTGGTGATGAGCAAGTCTTTCTTTCCAGAACTGTTTTTAAAGACTATAGTCCATACATATTTCTAGCCTCTTAGGAATCAAGACTAGCAAGCAATATCCTTGAAAAATAACTGATGGGAAGATTAGCTCATTATGTCATCATGCACAGAACATGGTCATCTTCCAAATGCCACAGGATTGTTGTTGTTGTTGTTGTTTCAAGATGGCATCCAGTATCCTGCCAGTATATGCATAGTAAAACCAGATACAATGTGAACTCTGCCTAACAGGCAATAGAGGACTAGCAAATTGTGCCTTTGTGGTTCGTTCAGTTGCAAGGTTTCATCTGTGTTCTGTTCACAAAATCATTTGTGAAGTTTTCTGTTGACTAAAGGCAGTAGAGTAAGGATCTGGGCTGCATGGGCTGCTTTCATTAATGCTCTCTCATGTGCCATGTTAAGAATCTTGGCCCATTTGTTCTGTGGAGCATCATTGCCCCCACATATATAGTCACCCATGTTGAACATGGTAGATAGTGGCATTCAATTTTCACTAGACCAAGAGATTTTTATTCTGTAAGCAAGAGTCATTGCGGTAAAAAGGTATACTGACCGAGACTGGATAATCTGTGCTCTGTATTTTACCAGAGTTGGTTTTTTTGTGCCCTTACTGTTAAAACATTCAAAACATTCCAGCTGTTGACCCCTTACCTGCATGGATAGCATAACTATGTGGCTTACATCTCAAAAATATAAAAAAGCTGGCCTTTTAAAAATAATATATACATATTCTGATCATGCCAGGAAGTATCACATAATATAGCATCATAGTCAGGTGCTACCTTTAGTTTTATTCCAGAATTTGGGAGAGGTAACAGGTACTGGCAAGAAAAAGATTTTTAACAATCTATAAAATCACTAGAAAAATTGCTACCTCTCAGAGCCATTAATATATCCAAGCTATATGTTTATAACAGGGCACAAAACTGTCACTGCTGTGTTTTACAAGTAAAGGGCTAATAATTTAATATTTTAGAAACTTTTAGATTATATGATGAAAAATCCAGTGTAAACTAACACATGAAGTGAACACAGAAAGTCTGACTTGCAAGGATTTCAGCTGTATTTTATTTATTAGAGTCTTTTTTATTTTATTTTTTAGAACACTTCTCAGAAAAGAATTGTATTTACAATCAAGGATCACACATTGTTTGCAGTCCACATAATTTTTAAATTGTCACCTTTAAAATATATGGCCATGCTATGTCTTTGAAAGGTTTAAGGACTCTCTGTATGAAGATGTACAGAATAGTAGCCAAACAAAAGACAGTTTTCTTAGGTGTTTTTCTGTTTATTTGAAGGCCCATGAATAAGTGGCTTGAAAATAACTGTACTAAGATGATGCCACAAGTTGTACAGTTTCACATATCACAAGCCGTTCTACAATTATTTACTAGTAAATCCTGTTATTTTTTGTTTGTATTTACCCTTGGGTAAATAGAAGATCAGGGCCTGAATTATGTATTCTAGGATAGTTACATTTATATATCATGATTTTGGTATGAAATGTTAAAAAAAAACTCTGGTAGCATGATACCTATCTTTCATATGGTTTCTTATGAACAAAATAACCTCTACCTAGTTTTTCAGCAAAAAAAAAAAAAGGTGTCCAGGCTGTGAACACAACATGAGGATAATGTCTGGTTTGAGATATTACAGTAATGCAGTGGCCAGGAGTAGCTCCATCCTGACTATCTATTTGTTGTCCCTGTTAGAAACTGACCTTTTCTTGCCATTGACCTCTTGATTTATTACAGAGCACCATAAACAAGCAACAAGAACAGAAGATTAAAAAGAAGATATATTTAAAGCACAATCCAGCCAAATGTAAGCATTTTAAGCCCCATCAATTTCAGTGGGAGACTTAAGAACATGCTCAAATTTCTCCAGCTGGAATTAATGGAACATAAACAGTGCTGGCTTTGCCTGGATTGCACCTTTACTTTTTTAACTGAATTTGTATGTAGTTTTTAAAAAGCCCAAATCTATCAAAAATTGTTGTTATCAGCTTTTTAAAAGTTCAAAACTACTGGGGGTTGTTGGGTGGTGGGATATGAAAATAGGGTTTTGGCCTCCTAAACCAAAAGTTTTAAAGTATTTATTATATTTTTTTGCAGATGTTTCCATAAATACTCTTAAACTTTTTGTAATGACAGATGAAGAAATGGATTAAACGTTTTAATATTGAAAAGGTAAATAGTAATAAGTTATTTGTAATATATTTCAGTTTATTTATTGAGTGTTCCCTCAAGGTTCTGGTGTGCACTATCACTTTAATTTAAACTTTACATTTTGTGAATTTATTGTTTGTTTGTCTTCTAATTTATAATGCATATTTGAACTGGAATGTAAGTCACTGACATACTCACATTCTACCTGCACTTCCAGTCATGATAATCAGTGTGTTTTAATTGGCAAAACTGGTACAACTTGCAAAGCCTCTAGATGGACAGGTGGAGAGCATGGTATGGCATTAAGAATTGGGTTTTCATAGGATTGTCTACCTATCTGGTGTGTGGACAAAACAAATGTAAATAGATTAATGTTTCCCATAATGTAAAAAAGAGCAAATTAATAAAATAAACAATGCACTGCTTGTAAGAGCTGTGGCTATTCAATACAAATTCTCATTCCTTCTTTGCAAATAACATAAATACTTCTAACTGGGCTACATACAGGGATGTTGTTCCTCCCAGGCAGTTTCTAATATACATTTTCAGCCTGACTGCAAAAACATGTACAACAAATGGGCTTCATGTGATCTATCCTACTGAGTTTACTGTAAATCCATGGGCAATATAGCAGCTCAGGTATGCTATCTTTGTAGATTTTGAGACCTTATTTCTTAGAAACTTGTTTCAAACTTTCTTTGGTGTTGATGACAACAAAATACACGATGAGCATAGAAAATTCACATTTGTATTCTTCTTTTAATACTGTTGAGCCGCTCTGAGTCCCAGTTCTGGGAAAAGAACGGAATACAAATAACAACAACAATAATATTAATATTAATAATATTAATATTAATAATAATAATTGTCCAAAGGCAATACCCATGCAACCTCATACCCATATCTTTCTTACCATATGCATCAAGGCTGGAATTTGTGTGGATGGAAGAGGAACGGTTAAGCAGTACCCCACTGTACCCACTTACACACAGGTGTTTTTTCCCTCAACCTGGCAGTCTTCCACAAGCACTGTCATGGATTCCCCACAAACACACACACACACACACACTCCTTATCATTCTCAGGCTCAATTGGGGGAGGGAAGTGAACATAGGCCAGTTTTGCTGTGGCAGGTGAACAGCACCTCTGTTGGACTAAATTTAGGCTGCAGGAAAATAGCAGATGTGAAAAAGAACACACCCTCCCCTTTTACCAGGGGCCCATTCCAAATCAAGCCCCACTGCAATAGCACTGGCCTTTGAAAAAAACTAAGGAGATATATTTACCAATATATTATTGCATTAGTTTCACCATTACTCTCAGTTCCCCAGTCATTACAACAGGGAGAAAAATCATAGGATTGTTTTGGAGACAGTGTTAACATTCTTAAATCACTTTGCAACTCCAGGATGATGGATGAAGGCTTATGTATTTTGTTACTAATTTACCAAAAAAGAAATGTCATTTTCATGCTTCCTTGGAAGGGAATTCCAGGCAATTTATAAAAAACATAAAGGTAGCACCTTTGATAAACCTAATTCGTTTTTTCTAACACACAATTTTGAGAACCTGGACTGAAATCCATGCAAGCTTATGCTAGCATAAACTAGTTAGTCTCAAAGGTACTACTGGATTCCTTCATGACAAAATAGACTGACATAGTTACCTGTTGGAATCTAGCCACTTTATGGTTCTGCTGAAGGAAAAAAAAAACCTCTAAAAAGTTAAACCTTTAATGGTAATAGATAAGTGTTTGCTCCATTCAGTTTGAAATCACCTGCTAGACTATTTCCTGAGATGTCACTGGAGCACATGCATTAATGGTGCCATTAGCATTGCCATATTGCCATTGGCAAAAGATTGCTTGGTTTCACCTGCTATTCATCCACCCCATGGCACTAGCAGCAGTAGAAAGCCACCTAGATATTCACGCCATCTCCATCCCCAACTAAAGATATCCAGAGCGGCTTGAGATACGGATGAAGGACAACAAAATACAGTCGGCCCTTCTTATACACTGATTTTTTATACACGGATTTAAGCATACACGGTTTGAAAATGTTCCAAAAAAGTATAAATTTACCTTGATGTTCCATTTTTTATTAGGGACACCATTTTGCTATGTCATTATACTTAATGGGACTTGAGCATACACGGATTTTGTTATACACGGGGGATCTTGGAACCAAACCCCAGCGTATAACAAGGATCCACTGTATAAACATGTGCAAGAAACAATCAGAAGTAGTCCTCCAAATCAGGAACACACCAAAGACATTTGTTCTTGTAAAGTGGTTCAAGGCATATAATAGGGTTTCTACTATAATTAAGGATTACCCCAGCAGAAGTTCTTTAATTTGTTAATCCAAGCAGCTCGCTTTGGATACCAGGTCTACTGAATGCCATGAATGTGTAAAATTGAATTTAGCATTCTGAAATGAATAACTTCTGGGGGAAATGTTATGCTATTTGTCACACAGCCAAGCACTAGAAGCTAGTTGAACTCATAAAGCAAGCTAGGTCATTACAAACCTTCAGCAGGATCCCCTCTACTCTCTTTGTTTCATTCACTGATGCTCGTTTCAACTACCATTGCCTCATTTCACAGTGTCAGTCTCAGAAAAAGAGCCACTTACAAATTCCATTTCTCCTTTGTTTTAGTTATTTAATTTATTTACTTATTTCAAATATGGCCCTTTGTGTTCTGAAACTACAGCTGATCCAAAATGCTGCAATCAGATTTCTTTCTGGTATGCTTTTTATGGAGCATATTCCCTTATTCTTAAATTAATTGTACTGGCTTCCAATTTGCTTCTAGTCCCAATTCAAAGTGCTGGCTCTTACCCTAAAGTTATAAACAGTCTGCTCCTACATGAACCCAACTGCAGCTGTTATGTGTTCAGAGACCTTGTTGTATGTCCCATCGCCCAGAGAAGTTAGGATAGTGAGAACCTTCCTTGTGCCAGCACCCAAACTATGAAAATCTCCATCTAAATAGGTGAGACTGTCTCCCACTTGTCTGGTTTTAGGTGTTTCCTGCAGCTTGTATTTATATTATTAGATAGTTAGATTAGATTAGATTAGATTAGATTTGGAATTGATTTGCTTTCTGAGGTTCTAATGATAACTATTAGTTTCATTTTACAAGATGATGTGTCCAGCTCTTTCCCTCCCACCAGTAAGCCACAATGCAACCAGCAGCAGCAGAGACTCACACATGACAGGTTATTGGTGGCAGGGGCTGGACATATCTTCCTTCATTGCCCCACTCACCAGCATCTCAGAACTCCTCAGTTGGTGCAGCTGCCTGGCTTCTAAAGTGGGTTGGGGGGGGGGGATGTGCAGTCATTGCATTGGTGCCATAACTGTAAATGTGAATTGCAAAATTCATGAGGTCATAAGTCAATCTTACAATATTGTTAATACTAAATAGGATGCCAGCTGAAATGTATAAATATTTGAGCAAATAATAAAATATAAATATGAAACAAATTAATGCCGAATAAACCAATCTACAGCATTCCAGTTTGGTGAGAAAATGGGTTTCTGACACTCAATTCCCAAAAGACAACAGTCAGCAGATTTTTCATTCACCTTGTATTACCCGCTTGCACTTGTCAAGATTAAGATGAATACTTTTTTGCTTACATTCCAGAAGAATGTAATTTTTCTCCCTTCTAAATATGCAAATTCCTTTTGTCAGTTTTTAATATATAGTCTACACTATTTGCCAGCATTATATGCTGACTTTCAGGATGGCAGACTGCAAAGAAACCCAGAGTAATACAATATATTGTGAAACATCAAAATATTCAAATGTTTAAAACAGATTCATCACTAGTTCACTACAGCTCCGCTATTTTAAGCTAGTGGAATAAATAGGATAACATAAGGAATGCATAGACTTAAGCCTCTTACTCCAAAGTAATCCTTACGCAATGCAGTCTTAACTAATAAATCTGATTCTTAACTTGTTTTACACCTGATAAAGCAACAGTACAGAATATTAAAACTTAGTGCCAAAAACTTTTGTGATGAAAATGAGTTATTCAAGGCAATGAATCTGATGTAAATGTTCTTTCTCTGCAAAAGTGTAATTAATTTTTGTCATCTATTATTTTAGTTAGATGTTCGTATCTCTAGCTCTTCTTCTTTCTCCTTTTTCTTGGATGCCTTTTCCTAAGGGGGGAAAACTCAAGGGAACTTATGAATAAAATACACAAAAATCAAAAACAATTAAAATAATACCTAATATAAAGCAACATTCCACACACACCCAAGAAAAAAACAGAAAAAATAAATATTTTGTCTTAGAGCGATGTTTTAAAATTAGCTAATCACATGCCTTCAAATTCCTGGAAATCACACATTCACTGCTGAAAAAACACATGAAAATAGAAATAAATACATCATAGGACATGTTACAGTATTGTAGAATGTGATTAACAAATGACTAAGATTATTAGCAGCCCATATCCTGTGGTATCACAACCACAACTGCTCAGTCCTAGCACACAACTTTACTAGCTGGCAGAGAAAGGTGTTGTAGCTGCTACAATGACAAGTGAGGCCAAGATCACTTGGATTTACTGTAAACCACCACTGCCCCTCTGCACACTGTAGATGAATATCATCACTTACATTAGGATGTTCTCACTTACATTAGGATAAAAAGCCCTAAAGCAGTGCTACTCAAAGTAATGGTCCGTGGTCCAGTACTGATCTGTGAGGTATAAACTGCTGGTCTGAGCCAAAATCTTGAAACCATGCTCTATGAGTAGCAGCTTAGAGAGCTGCTTATCCTTAGCCTGTAGAAGAGAAGGTACAGGGGTGACATGATAGCCATGTTTAAATATTTGAAAGGATGTCATATTGAGAATGGAGCAAGCTTGTTTTCTGCTGCTCTGGAGATTAGGACATGAAGCAGTGGATTCACACTACAGGAAGAGAGATTCCACCTAAACATCAGAAAGAGCTTCTGACCGTAAGAGCTGTTTGACAGTAGAACACATTCCTTTGGAGTATGGTGGAATCTCCTTCTATGGAGGTTTTAAAACTAGATGGCCATCTGTGCTTTGATTGTGTATTTCTGAATGGCAGGCAGAAGGACTGGATGGCTCTTGTGGTCCCTTCCAACTCTATAATTTTGTAGTTCTAAGTTTCCAAGAAAGAAAAGTGTAGCCATTGGGTACAAATATGGTACCAGCCTCTGGCACATTAGGGGGAAAAAAAACTGCCCCACACACCTGCTGTATCTGGCCTTCCTTATGTAAGCTCTTCAGGTGGTAAAAGACTGCATCTGAATATTTTCTTGGGGAGTCTATAATTCACTTCTATTAAAGTAAAGGAACAAAATGTATTCTAGGATCATCTTTGGGACAGGCTTGATATGTCTGATCCCCTGCTGTGGGACAACAGCTCATGTGATCAAGCTTGAAATTAGAGTAAGTCGGGTACTCCCACATGCTTTTTCAGAAAACGGAAATCTTTTAACATCCCAGCCTTCTCCATAACCTTACCCATTCTGTACCCCCCTTCTTTCTTCCAATAAACTGTACAAGTGTGTTTTAAAAATATACCAGGGCAAGTTTCCTGGCTACAGTCTTAACTACAGTATAAGAATTCATACCTTCATAGGCATATATTTAGTGGGAGAACTCTTTTTGTTAACCTCCTCATGAACTTCATTCTTGAATGTATGTATTAATGTCAGAAATGTCTGTTGATGGTTATCTCCCCTCTAAAAACAAGCAAACAATTCCTCCCAAACAGCTGCTGCCAAATAGTTGTTGCTGCCATCCAGTGCAAGCAGTTAAACAAAACCAAAATGGTTATTTTATCAAAGCAATCAAAATATCAAGCCAGTATCCTGGCTTGATTGAGGATCTGTAAGCCAAGAACAAATTTTAAATCACAACCCTGGATTATAAAAGATGCAACAAGCCAGGCTCCCAAGATTGGGATGACATGCTAAACAAACAATTTCTGGTTTGTTTAGTTGGTTGTAATAGCAACAAATTCAGCAGAGGCTGAATTCAAATTTGGGGAGCAGGCTATGGACCAGGTGGATGGAGCTAAGAAAACTGGGAGTGGGGACAAAGTGGATGGGACAATGTGTAAATCTAACAGTTGGCAATGTCCCCATTGAGCATAGAAAGCACAACTAAGTTATTTGCATGTCTACTCAAAAGTAAGCTCTGGGGCAACAGTTTATAGGCACACAAAGCAGAGTTCAGGTCCATGCAGAATATTTAAGAGCAGATTATTTCAAAGGTAGATGCCTTTGAATATTCTATGTCTTCAATCACTGATCAGAGGCAACCATTTAAAAAGTTTGTACGATGAACAGTGAATAAATTTAGTGCTTGATATATTCCTGCACAACATATATGGTATATTCTCAAAACCAAATGCCCCAGTAAATTTGTAGGGAGCCTCATAACTAGGGGTAGGCAACCTTTTTGAGCCAGGGGCCGGGTTGCTGTCCCTCAGACAACTGGGGGGGCCGAAGCCAAAAAATAAATAGTTAAATAATTTTTAAAAATTTTAAATAAATAAATAAACCGGGACAAATGTGGGACAAAATTTTCAAATGGTGGACACTTTTTTTAAAAAAGTGGAGGACACGCAAAAAAATTTGATGATTTTTTAAAAAATGTTAATATAAATGCATGTTTCTGAGGCTTCTATAGACAATTGCCCCTGCGTGCAAGAGGCCAAAGGCCCCGGCGGCAATTGGCGGCAGGACCAGGCTGGGGCCGGTCCCAAGGCCTCGCCGGGCCGCAGGTTGCCTACCCCTGCTCATAACTAACCAGTGCTGCAAATGGGTATCATATTTCCCTGAAGGCCCCTAAAATGTTTTGCTAATTCATGGGCAAGTGTGAAATATTTTTAACAGTATGTTACAGTGTTTGAAGCTGTGCTTGTTGTTGCAAACCTGTGCTATTTATTCTCATTCACTGATTTAATCTCTCCTTCAAATTGCTTTTAACTATCACTGAGCAGAAAACTTTGATCTTCCATCCACTAGCATTTGGCAATTACAATGTTATACTGCTACACTCTATGAGAGAGATTCTGCATTTTACACTTAAGCAGCTACTAAACAGGCCATATTGCTGGTGAAAAGATATTTTATAGGTCTTATATCCCTTACCAGTTAATTCTTTAGGAGAGTTTGGAACAAAGAATATCAAGCCCAAGTGCCAGCCACCATCTGTTCTGTCTCCAAGGCTAACAAAGAGCAGGGCAGTAAGTTCTATTTACACACACTGATGAGTTATTTACAAGGAATATGCAACAAAGCTGTTGTTGTAAATTAGATATATGACAGCACTTCCTGGAACAAAGCCTTTGATGCATTTATGCTTGGGCACCCTCTATGGGATGCCTATATACCCTAAAGGCACCAGATCCCATCTGATCTAGGAAGTTAAACAGGGCCAGCTTTGGTTAGTACTTGGATGAGAGACTGCCATGGAATACCAAGTACTGTAGGCTATATTTCAGAAGAAGAAACTGGCAAAACCACCACTGAGTATTCCTTAGCAAGAAAACGCTTTGAGGTTTGTGGGGTCACCATAATATGAGACCTGAAGACACATATACACATGCTCTCTGTGGGATCCATGGGTCAGTTCTAGATTTAATCATACTTATAACAAATCTGCCAAGATCAGTAAGGCTTAACTGAAATCCAGTTGGTTTCATTGGGTTTCATCAAAGTATGACTAAATCTAGAACTAGCCTCTATAACCAGGGGGGGGGGAATCTTCTTTTCTGAATCTTCAAAGAATTCTACTTGCCCAAGCATAAAATGTTTCTTCCAGTTATGTTTCCATAAGAATTTCAAGAAGCAGAAGAGCATCTTTGGGTTATTCGATAAGTGGAAGAAAAATGAATGAAAATGTGGATGAAAAGGTGTCTTTGAATCCAGCCTATCAAGAAACTTCTAAAAAATGTCTTTTAATAGAGGGTCAGGTAATGTAGGCTACAAATTCCATGTGAACAACCCAGGCATTTATAGAGTTTTTATTTTGTTTCATTTTGTGGCTTAGCTACTTGCTACCTATGTCAGATACAACCTTCTTTTAAAATAAAATATATAGAAACAGCTTTTTGCTTCCAGCTAGTATATTAGCAAAAAATTATTCTAGTGCCGCATGTATAAAACCTTTCAATTAGAGAAGATGCCAGGAACTGAATCCAGAATTATCTCGGTAACTAACCATGTGTTCTCCCACTGAATTGTGACTGTCCCTCTCCACCCACGCTGTTGCATATTTCTGTGTATTACTCTTTAATTATTTGTTTTATTAATTCTGATAAGTCTTACAGCATATGCTCTACAATGTCTGAGACATGCAACTACATGTTAAGGTCATCAGGCTTACATTATTTACCATTAAGCAGCTTCTCTAAGCTATGGATTATGATTGTTTTACTTTAGTCTTTCAAAATACCAAGTTCTCTTTTCACACACTACTTCAGGTTTGCTAATATAACAGCCACCACATCATCCATCACTCTTGTACAGACACTTACAAGGAACACAGGTTTTTAGAACCAGAGTGAGTAAAGAAAACTGGTGGCCTTTCTCATTTTGAGGGAGAGGACTCGTAGTTTTCTTTCTCTAAATACTGTTTAAATGAGCTTACAACTGTTCTGTAACTTCTACAGTCTGTCTGACCTCTTGATAATCCACATTAAGCTTCCTTTTCTTTATTTAAAAACAAAAACAAAATAGGGGTCTTTATCTACATCTGGGAATATTTTTTTCCTCTTGCTGTGCAATTGGATGTGTAAATGTGGGCCTTTAACATTCAGCCTGAAAAAGGTTTGGGGAAATTTGAAAATGTGTTCATTGCTCTATATCATGATTTGTTTACTATGTTTATGTAAGCTGCTTACTAATGTGTTCACTAGGAAGTTCACAGAAAGGAACATTGGGTCTTACCTGTGAGATGTTCGTTTTCAGCGATGTAGGTGGAAATATCCTATAACGTATTTCGGAGCAAGAGATGGAATCAACCCACGTTATAGGATGTTTCCACCTCCATCGCTGGAAAATGAAGAATAAAATACTGTTTTACAGTATAATATCATAAAAATAAATTGTATTCCCCCATTTCAAACTGGAAAAGGTAAGATAATTGCCTGACTTATGTTGTTAGTCCCAAATAAAGTAGACTCATTGGCCTGTTACAAACTGCCAAAATAAAGCTGCTTTGGGTCTCTTTGGAGGTATGCTGTTTAAATGATGCATGCATCCTAAGAATCCGGAAGCTGCACCAAAGCTGCACTCCAGTGCTTAGGAATGGAGTGTGGCTTTGGCGCGACCTCCAGACTCTTGGGACCCATGCATCATTTAAATACCATACCTCCAAAGAGACCCGAAGCAGCTTTATTTTGGCAGTCTGTAACAGGCCATTGAATCAGTAAAATGTACCATCAGTATTTGGACTCACCATTCAAGAATTGCTTCAGTGGGTCTCCTTTGACTGGGATTAACCAACAGAATTATGCCATAATATCATATTTAAATTGATGTCTTATATGAGAAAAAGTGGTGATGAAAAGACTATAAAAATGATCCCTTTTCTGTAGTTTCCCATAGTCAAGTCAATCACACCTAACAATACTATAGAAAACAGCAATTAAACTCCATATAATCATAGAGCCTTCCCAAAGGGGATGTCTTCCTCTGTCTTCAGAGAGGGAGTTGTGAATTATGACTCCTAAAAAAGCCTTTCAGTGTTCATTGAACTGAAACTTGCGGCACATTCATTTTGATAAGCAGACTCCACATATAGTATTGGTACACAATCCCTTCTGATTTCCCCATAATCTAGAGCTCCACAAAACAGGTTGAAAGATGAAAGGAAAACATATGCTCAATTTGAAACTAATCCAAAAATCAAATTCAACTGTTCAAAATTGAGCACTCTTGATTTCAATGGTTCTCATTCTCAAGTAAGTAGGAATACAGATGCATCTTAAAGATGTAATAGTATTTCATAGAGCAGGAACAGAGTAAACTTGTTGCTATTGTGAGCACTGATTCCATCCCAACATATATTTATTTTCTAACTGAATCATTGCCATTTCAAAAGAGAAAATCAGCCCTTCTTAAAGTCCAGATGGACAGATGTGTATGTTTGCTCCTTGCAAGGACAAAGTTTTGCTAAGGTTGTTTTTGTTCAGTTAGATTAGATGACTTTCAATGCAGCAGTAATCTCATCAAAAGGCTTTCTCATGCCAACTAAATAAACTGCATCACAGTACGTTTTTCTGATGGAAAAGGAGTGTCTTCCAGGGAAAGTGTTGCAGTCAACAGATAACAGCAGAAACAATATAATAAACACTGAACACAAGGTCAGGCAATCAGCAGTGAAGAAGTGAGTACAAACTACAGCTGTTGCTAAACGTGATGCATATTCATAGAATCACAGAACAGACCATTGGACAGTGGATGCAACTCTTAATTTAAAAGAATTCCTGCTAACCGCAGCAGATTTTTAACTGAGAAAAGTGGTATTGGGCAGGATATAACTCCTTGTAATAAATAACTCAGGAAGTTTCATGTGTGTCGATCAGAAGGCTAAAGTTCCTTCAGATGTGTTTGATACTTGTGAGGAAACACTAAGTTCCTTAGCTTCTTCAACCTAGCATACAGTACATCTCCAGTTGTTCTGAACTGCAATTTCTATCATCCACAGCCAGCAGCGAGGAATGCTAGGAATTGTCCAAAAGACAATTTCTACCCTCAATAAAAATGGCTTCACCCTTGAATATATAGGAAATAAGATAGAGAAATAGCACCACTTCACAAGCATACATATTGAATTAGAGGGAGCAAAATGCTACTGTGGAGCAGGAGTGGCCTAAGACATTTGGCTTCCAGTTGGTGAACAGCCAATTGACAGCTTCCACCTCAAAACCAAAGCCAGTATTATTCTAGGCCAGTCATGTAAGTGAGGCATGTTTCTCCCGTGTCTCTTTTTTCCTGGAAGGAAAAACACAGACATTATACATTACTGTGTATACTCATGTTTAAGTCTAGAAATTTTAGTCAGAAAACTGACCCCCAAAAACTGAGTTGACTTATCCACAGGTCAATGTAAGTATTGTACTTTAATTCCTGTAAAAAAAAAAAAACATGCCTTGGTGAAAGAGTGCTCTTTCTCTCAGAAATACTGGCCCCCTTCTATTCTCATTCATCTAGCCTTTAGTATGAGCACTAAGTTATGCCTGCTGGGATTCTGTAAGTTCTTTGGCATTGTTTACCTTTGGTTCATCCTTTAGATCCTTTCTTACATGCCCCTCTAAGTTTTATGCTCAACTTATCCATGGGTCATACCAAATTCCATTATTTTGGCCCCCAAACCTGCCCTCGACTTATACAGTACATGCAGTAAATAACAATTTGCTACTTTCATAACATCTTGGATTTGCTACCTGAGGTTATTGCCTCATTCTGAACAATTAGGACCAGTTGTGATGTGGGGAAAACAGATGGGCAGAAATCACTCCAGCTATTAATATGCCAAAGTCGCTGCTTCCTGAAAGGTATTTTCAAATTATAGTGAAATAAATGTACATGGAATGCAGCAGTGAACACCTGTCAGGGTGGGAGCTGTACTCCTCCACCACCCAAGATCTTGGAAGACTACACCCACCCACCCACCCCTATTTCACAGAGGGATGTCCAGTTCCAGGTCTCATCCTGTTTTTTAAAAGGCCTAATCATGACATAAAACAACCTGGGGAGCCCCACAATATGGCAAAATTCCCTTTGTACACTCTAGAGACTGTTTAGGAGCAAACAGGCTTGGGACTACATGCAGCTCACAGGCCTTACTTCATCCACCCCTGATGTGTGGTATACCTTGGTGTATCCAAATGAATGGTTCACTATGCTAGCTAAATATATGGGATTGCTAGAACCTTTCTCGTGCATAGAAACCAACTGTAGAAGTACAGTTCTAACACCATCTATACACAAGGTGATGCTCTAGATGGCATATGGGAAGTATAGCTACAATGTGCTGTATCTGTATCTCCCTCTGTGCCTCCCTCCGCCATGTAGCAGCCAAGCCTTATGGGGCTGCTGCCATAGCCATTAAATGGATGTGAAGGTGGACATGACTGGGCAGCAGGAACAGCTTCCTGTTCCCTTGCAGTTTGCTGGACACAGAGGCAAAGGAAGGGTTCCACTCCCTCTGTTTTGCTAGCAAACTGCAGGGCAATGAGAAGCCATCTTAGCCGCCTAGTCATCTTCCAACTCCACTCCTGCACAGCATTGGCCCCCCACAGAGCTTGACAGCTAGCTACAACAGAGCACTAGAAAATCACCTCTTTTTAAAAAAGGACATACATGCATAAAATGAATGTCACCAACAGGATGTCAGCCAATATATTATTTCTTGATTTGTTAGAAAAGAAAATGACAAACAACTGACGAAGAACTGACAAGAAAGGAAAAATAACTGAAATAGTTTTTTACAGCAGGTCTGCACTGTGACTGCTACCCTCCAGGACAATTCCAAACTACCATATTTTCCCAGCATCTTCTCTTGTTCATATCTAGTTTACTGCTGTTTCAAAGTGTGTCACACACATCTAAGATACCGCAATAGTAAATAGAAAAACAGATACGAATGGATGGATGGATGGAGAAAAACTGAAGGGAGAAAGGGAAGGTAAGAGTTCAAGGATAGCTGTGGACAATAAAGAGGGGGTGACAGGGAAACGATCTGTGGTGCAGATAAAGTGATGGCATGTGGATAGCAAAAAGGAGATAAATTTAGGAATTTATAGACTTGATGAGAGTGGCTAGAACAGACAGATTAAGGGGTGGTGAGAGAATAGCGTAACAGATCTGTGATGCATCAAGATTTGGGAGGGAGCACATATGAAAATATTAGTGTACTCAAAGAGAAGGGATGATAGAAGGTGCAGTTCAAAAACTATCCGAAGGGCCACATGCTCATCACTGCTGTGCAACAGCCATCTAAATGATACTTTAAATCAGGGATAAGTAACTTTGGCCATTCAGGGGTTTTTGTAGCCTAAAACATCCATCACCTTAATCTGAGAATAGCCCAAATCAAAGGATTAGGAGTCCAAAAAATAATAATCTGAAAAGCCATGTTGTCCACCCAACGTTAGAACAAATATTTTAAACTCTGAACCTTCAGGAAAACCTATCTCCAATTATCAAGGAATGCCTGTATATCATAAGAAGATCTTGGCTCATGTTCTAGAGTACCCAATTCATGCTGGACATTGGTGTATGTGCATGTGCATTTTAGGCCTCAACAGAGCCACATGTTAACAGAAAGTTAATACAGAGTGCCACTACCAACCCACTCCTGTAGCTGTGCACTGGTGCCGAAGATTGGTTATGATGAACAAGCTGTCAAGGAAGTCTGTTGTTACTAATCAGAGGAAGGCAATGGCTCTCTGAATATTCCCTGCCTAGGAAAACCCTATGAAATATGCCATACATCTGTAGGTGACTTGAAGACACACACAGTTTTGTTATGGAGGAACTCCCACCCCAAATAAGCTGACAAGGGCTCAGAGTATTTCCAAGAACATGTTTTCAAAAGCACTGCTTACACAGAATCTGCCTGGCAGAGGCAGTATTTAGTCAATAATACAATACTATTACTTAATTCTGGAAATATATGAGGAATGAGAGCCTTTGTTTGTGCAAGATTCCCTTGCAGATTTTGAAGCAGTACATTCCCAGAGAAATCTATTTGGTTCAAAAAGAAATAGAATCATTACACATATTTTCTTTCAACAATAAAAAAGTCAGTTGCAGAAGCAATCTAAATCAAGCTTTAAAGATGCTTTGGAAAGGGTGCCTTCTATGCTACAAAGGGGATGTCTTTCTTGAAACACTAATTCAACAAATACTCACTGTAAATCTTTACTTAAAGAAAATATTTTATTGCATCATGAAAAAAGTATAATCATCCAAATTCAAACTTGTTTTAAAATCTGAAGTTGTTTTTTTTTAAGACAGCCTGTTGGTATATTTTCTTCCACATGGGAATGATGTAAAGACTAATCATGTTACTAAATATTGCACAGTCTGAAATAACAACAATAAAAACAGTAACAAAAACAAAAGAAAATCACATAATTTGGGGAAACATCTCACATTTTGAAACAAAACCATACTAAGAAACATTTATTCATTAATTTTAAAAAAGCAACTTCTCGTTTCTACAGTAGCTTTAAAGTTGGAATGACCGTGTTCCACTGAAAACCATTTCAGTGTGAGGAAGCTTAAGTCCAGCAATCCCTTGTGCAAATAAGATTCAAATGCATTTAAGTCTTTAATATCGCATAGACAATTGCCATATATTTCTATGACATCTCTGCCATGAAAGAAGAAAAATATGAAGAACTATTTATGCCAAGCGTTTTGCCTGCAGTTCCATCTCTGCTGCCCGTTTGAGTGCAACATCCACCAGGAGCTGAAACCCACTAAAATCCTGGTTGAGGTCTGGAGGAGTAGGAGGGGGAGTGTTGAAAAGCCCACTCTGTGCATTTGTACTTGGTCCCAACTTTGACATATCTTCCTGGTACAGAAGAGTGTTGTCTGTAAAATTGGTAGGAGAGGCCCGCTGCAAGTCATCTGGGGTTTGGCTTGCACTGCCGGACTGATCAAAATGGAAAGGAGTATCTTTCAATGCAGTTACTGTGGTGTGGCAAATTACTGATGGTCGAGCCAAAACAGATCCTGGGGAAGGAGGCTTACAAATCTTGTTTGGTCCTGTGTTCTCGGAAAGGAAGGAGCTCTCAATCAGGGGAATGCAGTGTTTTGTGCCAATGGAGAATTCCAGGCTGCCCTCAGCCATCTTGGCCCCTCGTCGCGAGATAGTGAATTGGTTGGGGTCTTTCCCATCCTTCCTCAGCATGTCAGGCAAAAGTCTGCGCCGTGCATTGATAAACCAGTTGCAGACCTAGGAACATAATGACATCTTAATTCCTACCTCCATTCATTTTGAACTCTGCACCCATAGAGAAGTTCAGTGAAAATCCATGAATCCCTTCAAGCAGATTCCTTTAACTAAAGGACAAAAGAAAGGCTGGCAGACAAGTTTTGACACACCCAATAGAAGGCCATTCTCTCCTTTCTTCCTGTTTCTACCAGCTCCAGAGCCTCAGGCTATCTAAAGACTGTTTAGCCTAACCCAATCAGTTTAGTTTTGAGCTCTGTACACATGTTAAACTATTGCCCATTGTTCATTTCATTTAGGTTAATTAACAACAGGAAAATGTTTTCTTGTGAAAGAGTAACTCCTCCCCAAAACAGTTACTGATTTGCCTTGTTCAACTGACTGTGTCAACAGGCAAAACAGGGATTACCTCACTGAAGTTTGCCCTGGTTTGATTATCAAGCCAGTTTCCTGGGCAATAAAAGACAGCTTAACAGTCCTTTTCATGTTTACTGGATAAGGATTGTTTCACCTTACTAAGAAATGATACCAGTAATTCAAAGAAAGCCATACACACTAAGAACAGATTTACAATGACCCTTACTATTCAGCAAACTGGGTTTATGCCATCCCAACAAAGACAACACAAAGACGCATGCATATGCCACGGCCCTCTGTTTTGCACACAACCAATACAATATGCAAATATGAAGAAAACTACTGAGCTTATTCTGATTGCTATTTAAACCCATGAGGTTTGTTTGTTTTTAAACTAAGTAACAGCCAGAAAAGCCAGCATGATGTAGTGATTTGAATGCTAGACTAGGACTCTAGGAGACCAGGGTTTGAATTCCCATTTAGCCATGGGCAAGACACACTCTTAGCCTCAGAGGAAGGTAGTGGAAAACCCCTATGAAGAAATCATGCCAAGAAAACCCATGATAGGATTGCTTTAGGGTCACCCTAAGAGTCAGAAATGACTTGAAGGCACACAACAAAAACAGCAGCAAACTAGGAATAGACAGGGAGGTCCAAAACACACTGCAGAAATAATCCAGTTTCAGACTGCTTTAACTGACCTGACTCAGTACTAGGGAATTCTGGGAACTATAGTTTTGTGAGACATTTAGCTTTCTCTGTCAGAGAACTCTGGTGCCACAATAAACAACAATTTTCAGGATTCCCTAGCACTGAGCCAGGGCAGTTAAAGCAGCCAGAAAGTGGATTATTTCTGCAGTGTGTTTTGGACCGGAGATGCTAAACCCCACAAAGTTGGGGGATGGATCCTTGAAGTTCTAAAATGCTTGCACCCCCATCTTGGTGTTTTTAAGTTTTTTTTCTTCAACAAACAAAGCAAAAAAAAAAAACAAAAACAAAAACAAAAACCAAAACAACCAAGATTGTTGAGAAGCCAAACCGACTGCAGCTTTTGAAGTCCTATCTCCCAGACAATGTCTAATGATACTTGATCTAATCTAATGACACTTGTTTCTGCATTCTGAAAAAGCTTTCTGTGTATTCACACAAAATATGCTATGCTTCTCAAAAAATAATGATTACAACTGTAGAAAACAGGGTGAAAACAAAAGTGAACTAGCATGCTCAGTATTGTGAACAACCCCCCCCCAATCTTTTATTTGTTTAAGACAAGTGAGCATACTTGTGTATGTGCATTTTCCCAGATAACTGAACAGATTGACTTCTATGCGAATCTATACAGAACCTTTGCAATTTTAATATCCAACTGCTGCATTTGCCAGGGAGGGGGATAAACCCTGAAACTGATATTGTCATGTCCTCACTAAGGGGTAGCTGAGGATTTTTTTAATGACATTTTACAGAGCCAAAGATAAGTGTGCGTAAGATTATACTCTCATGCTGGACCAGAATATTCTTAAATACCTGTAGTGTAGAGAGGTGTGTCTGTTTTGACAGTAGTGCTTTTTCTTGCTCTGAAGGATAAGCATTGTAGCGGTGTTCATATAGCCAGTCACGAAGTATCTGCACTGATTCCTTGGGCAGGTTACCCCGCCTCCTCCTCTTTATTGAACTGGCAGAAGATGAAAGATCCAGAGGGACTTCCATATTGTCATCATCTTCAGTTTCACTGCCTGATACAGCACCTACAAATAAAACATTCAGTATTACATTATTACTCTGCATCTAGCCTTTTTGACCACCTTTTATTGTAAGTTTTCTTCAATTAAAACATGGTGATACGTACTACAGAGAACCACTGTAAACTCTTTGTGTTTGTGACCTTCATTCTATGAAGTGACCCATTAGGCATAAGATGTATTTTACTTTAGCAACCATCTACCTGCAATAATTTATTTCATCATTTACCTGCACATATGTGTACAGTGGCTGCATCGTTTGAAGGACCATACAAACTACTGACTAGCAACTATGGTTATGTATCCAGTAAATTTTCCTTCAGAGCCAAGTATCTCATGGTCAGGTAGGTCTAGCCAAAAGCCAAGAACATGAAAACAAAATGTTTAATTATAAATCAATTATATTAGAGCACTTCTTACTAACACAGTATAACTATTAGGTTTTTAAAGACCTTTCTGTTTTCAAGGAGCTTATCTAGTAAGGAAAGGAACACAAGAAAAACCTGTTGAAAGGTATTTTTGATCAATATGACCAAGAATTAAACTGCAAATACACAAACAAGAAAAGGTGCAGAAGGGGTGTGTGTGTAGGAAAGATCAACTGCAGAATAATTTTACACTCATTTTTTTTCTTCCTGCAGAACCAGTGATGACTCTTTTTCTGCCAATGACCCTTTCATTCATTCTCTCATATGTTCTGGGTCCCCTTCTGTTTTCTCTCTACACACTGTCCTTAGGAAAAAGCCTCTTTTGGTTTTTTCCTTACCCATTGGTAATGCCGATATGAACATACCCAGCTGTATCTTTCTGCCCCTGACCTTTCCCAGCTTGAACAGCAAATCCATCTTCCTTACAGCTGTTCACAGTGGATGCGCCATCGGCGTTTGAGCTCAACATGTCCAAGACGGAGCTTCTTGTCTTTCCTCCTAAGCCCAACCTTCAACACCCTTTTCTGTCTCTGTGGACAACATTTCATTCCAACCAGTCCAGCAAACCCACAGTCTTGGCTTTATCTTTAACTCGTTCTTCTCTGTCGTGTATCCCTCAGATCCAGACCACAGGTCAAGGCTTGTAGATTCTTTTGTACAATCATTGCCAAAATCCGACCATATCTCTCCGCCTCTAATTCCAAGATCCTGGTTCCATGCCCTATTGATCTCACAACTTGATTACTGTAATGTCCTCCTGGCTGGGCTTCCTTTTTCTCGCACCTCCGTCCTTTAATCTCTGCCAGCATTCAGCTGCACAGCATTATCCACTTTCTACCCCGCTCTTCTGACCACACCTCTTCCTGTGTTGGCCATTCCCTTCACTGGGCTCCCTCTCACCCATTTCCGCATTCCAGTATACAGCTCTCGCTGTCGACATTCAACAGCCCTCCATTGGACTAGGCCCCTCCTTACTTTCTCACAGAACCTTCTTCTTTCTCCTCACCATTCCCAACCAGGGCCCTCCGTCTTTTCTGGTAGTTCACGGGTTCCCTCTCTCACCCCAGATTTCCTCGGCCCCATCCCGGATTCGGCACCCCTTTTCACTGCTGCCCCTCACTCCTGGACTTCTTCCGGCCACAGCAAAAGTCCATCACTCATTAACCAGCCTCAAAACGGAGGGTAGAAACCATCCTATTCAAACCTGGCCCAGGCAGCGCAAATAATGTCGCTGTACTCTACGGATTTCTGGGTTGGCGTGGTTATAATCGACTCCCTTTCCTTATTGCTATGTTCTGTATATGTAGTATCGCTACGTGTGAGTATATAGTCCCTGGATAAGGATTAAACTTCCATTTTGAAGCCAACCCTCCCTTCAGTCCATCTGCCTTGGTCCGGCCTCGGAGGTTGAGAGGAAACTGCTGTGGACCTCTTACCCGTTCCTCACCACTCCCTGTCCTTCTGTGTCATGTCCCGTTTTTAGATTGTAATCGCTGAAGGGCAGAACACGTCTAAACTAAAAGGATTGCATGTACAGCGCTGTGTAAATTTACAGCGCTTCATAAATAAAGGTTAATTTTATATATATATATATATATATATATATATATATATATATATAGTGTGTGCGCATGTGTCCTTCAAGTCACCTGTCAACTTATAATGACCCCATTAATTTCCTAGGGTATTCTTAGGCAAGTAATACTCAGAGGTGGCTTTGCCAGTTCCTTCCTCTGAAATATAACATACATCGCTTCGTATTCAAATTACTGCACATTTATTCCATTCGTAATATACATGTATGTGATCTTTACACATTTCATGAAGATTTCTATTCATAAACCTCTTAAGAGTAAGACTGGAAATTAGCTGGCTCATTACAAGTGAAGGTACAGTACCGAACTGTTTGGTCTCAAAATTATAATCCAGAAAAGTCAGTGTGTTACTACTCATCAGCTGCAACCAAGTATGCTAGTGCAACAGTTTATGTTCTAAAACACTTTTGTGCTAACACAACAAATCTTAGGACTGGGCTCCTTATCTACTTATGACCAAGCTTAATTTATTTGTGAGTCATTAAGCAGAAGTATGACATCTCTTGCAGTAAATCATAGGAAGCTGCCTTACATCAAATCTTTCCCATAAGTCACTTGCTACTTTATCCATTTAACTAGAGATGCCAGCAAGCTGAACAATGCTGCTTCAGGCATTTCATATGCAACTACGGATCAATCACACTTCCACTTTGCCATACAAAGTAGTAATCTGTTGATTTTACAGTCATTTATCTGGAAATATAATCATACTAATTTAATGGAACTAAACAAGTCAAGGTCAACATTCTAAATACTATACTCCAAGGAACACCTGAAGAAACCCAATAATATTGTAGACCAGCAAAGAAAATTCACTCTGGACGTTAAGTATTTTAATTATATTCAGCTAACTACTTTTTCTCTGCATGTGATTTTAATCTTGCCAGATTTTTTTTTAAGAATTCATATACAAGTCTGATAGAAGACTCTTCTCCCTTAATTTTGCCCAGTAACTAACCTGCCTTTGATATCAGAGTGCAACACTATGCCAGTGTAAGAATGCAAACGGGACTCTCCTCAGTTGAAGAGGAAAATCCAATTGAATTTCATACATGGCATGGAATAGAAATCAGTCCGAATCCAATATTCATGCAGTGTCCAACCCCTGGCCCCCACTGACAGTTCACTGCAAAGGTAAGGAATGTTCATTCCCTCAAATGCTGCTGGACTAGATTTCTACAATCCTTCCCCATTGGCGCTGCTTCTGGCTAAGCCCAAAGAAGTTGCAGTCCAATAATATCTGTTATTTAATGTAATAATGCTTCCAACATAAGCAGCAATGGAAGTTAAACCATTTCAGCTTTCAGAACCACAACAGAAATAAATCTCCAGCACAGCAAGAGGATGTTTATGGCCAAGCTAGGGAAGACACCTCATCCGTGCTACTCAGTCCCTGGACTGGTACCAACTCCTGAACCATTGGCTGCCAGTCTCTGGCAAGTTTCCAGGAAAGAAAAGCAGCAACTGTCACTAATGGATACAGATATGGTAATGAGCCCTAACAGTTGGAAAATAACTGTTCACACCCCATTTCAGATAGCCTGAGAAGCACTGATCTATATTAGTCTATCCCTATTATCAACAGAACTAGAAATATTACACTTGGAACTTAGGCTTTAAGCAATTTTGACACATAGAAACTCAATTCTATTTCTGAAACTAGAGCTTGCAAGGACAGCACAGCACAAAAAAGAGGGAAAGGGTCAGTAGGGAGTAAAAGATTATGCTTCATAAGTACACTAGATGTAAGGTGTTCAAGAAACAGTGGTGTGCATGCAGAGCATTGAAACAATGATAACCGCAAAATGTTTCCCTGCACTGGTTTAACTTACGCTGGTTTAACAACCCAACTGACAATAGCAGTGACTACTACATATAGTGTCTGTTATACACTCAGGATAAGCATGCATTGTGCAGAATGGGCATTACCAGAATCCATCTGTTCATGCATTCATTCACTGAATGTATAAACAGCTCCATGTTGGAGTGATGTTCAAGAGATCCAAACAATTAAATTTAAAAAGACATAAAATGATAACCAGCATTTTGGACAAGAAAAGTCTTTAACAGAGACTGAAATCAGAGTATTGCAAGTTCAGCTGGAAAAACATTCCTCAGGATGTTTCTACTCTTACAGAAATTTGTACAGGTTATGGTCATACAGTGTGGAAGTCAACTGACAGCATGGACACATATTCCAACTATTTCTGTGCAGGAACTACTGAACAGAAAACTCACAATTCATTTTCCCTTGCAAAGCCAGGACATATGGAACAGCACAGTCAATCTTTGGAGACAGAGGTCTAGTGTAACTGCCTCTGTGGGACGGATGAATGCTGTCGTGACATCACCTTCCCCAACAAGTAATTCCTTAATCAGAGGCAACAAGGAGGCTGCCACCTTCAAATTTAAGAGCTACAGGGAAAAAACAGCCTCATTTCTTTTATGGATTCAATTACCTCTTGCAGTCTGTCAGTGCTGCAATAGCTCATCCCCATCCCCATATTTCTCTTGGATGTCCATAGGCAACCAGACAGCCATACAACGTGCACAAAGACACGTCCCCACTCTTTGTAGCACAGCGGTGGCAAGAGTTGCTGCAGCAAAAACAGAAACAGCCAACACAGCTGCCAAATTGTTGGCAGCTCCCAAGCCTTTGCTGGGTACATTATAGCTGTGATCCACCACGAAGCTCTACCAATATGAGATACATGTGCTCCTAAGCAAGTGATATGAACTTTCCCCAAGTGCATCTTCCTTACATATGTACCCTCATTCTTCCCTATGTGTGTATCCCCCACTCTATTCCAATTCCCTGCAAAATGCTGGTTCCCCACATAGACATAACAATACAAACACATGGTGTATGGTGTTAATTAACCTAATCTGCAAGAAAGAATTGTTTCCATAGCAGCATTCAAATACTTCTCCTGGGATGCCTTCTCCATGCAAGCCTCCCATGGTTCAGCTACACAGACACTTCTATACAGGGCTGGTGTGCACTGTTCTCCCTTTCTGGCTGCCTCATTGTACATTGTAGACAGAGAGATTATATGTTCTGCTATAGCAGGTGAGATCATGGGGTCATTTGGTCCTTGTCCTGTTTGACTGGTGCCTTCATACAGGACAGCAGGTAGTACAAAGCAGCAGTACAAGACAAATCAATGGAGCCACAAACATTACACAAGCATTTATGCAATGGGCCCTGCCTGTCATGCTAAAAGATTTTAATTAGCTCAATATGGATGTTGCCTTAAAGGAAAAGAAAAAAGCCTGAAACTTGTCCTGAAAAGTGTTTTCAAATGACAAGATACGCACGTGCTGTTTTCAAAAACGAAACCGAGACTTTGTTCTAGGCCCTTCCCATTGCAAAACAGAAAGTTGGAATTGGTAAATCTCCCACCACCATCACGCGCGCGCACACACACACACACAGAAAACCCACACACAATGAAAATTTAAAACAAGAACAAACAAGCCGTGCTGCCTGCCCTTTGATCTGCTTACTTATTGTGACATGTTCCTTCTGCTAAGAGGTTAGTGATACAAAACAGGTTTGGGCTAAACAGGAGAAAACTGCCATGCAATTTCTCTTGGGGGTAATGAGCTGATTTCAATAAAGGCAGCTCTTTGAACTGCCAGGAAAGAGTCTCCGTAGTTGTGCAGAAGCAGCACCAACAGGAAACTACAGGGAGGGAGTGGATCTCTCCCCAGTCCAGCTGATCTCTTATTAGAGCAAAGGCCACTCTGGGGCTGTTTATACTGGTGCCCTGGCACTGATTACAGGCTCAATGAGGTTTTGCCTCTTGTTAGTAATCAGCCTGTGCTCTTGATTTCCTGTTTTAACAGGGCACCGTTAAACGTCTGCCTTGCAAGCAGACTCTCTCATCGGCTGAAATTGGAAACGTTCCTTTTTTTTTGGATTGCGAACCCCTGCAGCCATGCTAGCTGTGGAGTTTTGGAAGCAGTGGACCAACATTTAACTTTTCCACATAGCTGTGTTGTTGTTTTTACAAAAACTACCTGGATAGATACAGATATCTGTAATATTACATCTGTAATGTTGGCAATACAGTATTTAATTATCATTTAACTTTAGTAATCAGTGTTTTAGTTCTGTCTTTTTAAATTATTGTAACCCGCCTTGAATCCCACTGTGAGAGAAAGGCAGGATATAAATCCTTGAAATAATAATCATTCTGGAGAGCTCCCTTGTTTAATTTAGTGATTTTATTTGCCGGCTTCCAAGTTCTTAACAGTGTCTCAGTGACAAAAATACTGAAAACCGTCTATCTAAATTCAACAAACCCTTTCATCAAGCGCAGCTGGGCTGCATCCGCACTGCAAATATAATCCCATTTGACACTGCTTTAACTGCCATGACTCAGTGCTATGGAACTCTGGGAATTGTAGTTTGCTGTGGCACCAGGGCTCTCTGATACAGAAAGATGAATGGCTCACAGAACTACAATTGCCAGAATTTCATAGCACTCTGCCATGACAGTTAAAGTGGTGCCAAATTGAAATATTTCTGCAGTACAGATGCACCTATGGTATAAAACAAAACATTAGGATTCACACTGGTTTACCTTAATGCAGCCACATTATGTGAACATGACTATCAGCCTCACTAAAATAACTAGATGTTCAGTTCTTGTGTGTGTTTGCCTTCAAGTCATCTGCTGACCTATGGAAACCCCATGAGTTTCACAGGGTTTTTCTTATGCAAAGAATACTCAGAGGTGGTTCTACTAGTTTCTTCCTCTGAAATATGGCTGACAGTACGTGGTATTCATTGGCGGTCTCCCAACCAAGGACTAGCAAGGGCTTTCATTGCTTAGCTTCCAAGATCAGACAGGATCTAGTGCCTTTAGGGTATTTAAGCCCTCAGTTCTCATTTGTGCCTCAAACTACTGTAAGTGTTTTACCACTACTATTTCCAGCAGACAAATCTACAGTTACAATTTGCACTGCACTAGCAGATCAAGTACAAAGTTTACAAGTACGCATTACTTTTGGCTAGCTTTTTAGCTTCTGTTTGAATGAGTTTTCTGGACTTTTATACCGCTTGACAGATTAACAAAATTGTTTGCACATTAGAGAGAAATAGCCACATTGAAAAACAGATGGGACAAAATTATGGAAGAGATTTCCTATGAAAATTTATATCAAGAGGATAGCATAGAAACCGCCTTACAAAAAGCAGCCTCTCCTTTGTCAGAGAACAACAACAGGCTAGAACAAAGAACAAAACTCTCAGTTGGTGTCTTCTGAAACTCTGATCTCTTTTGCTAGAGCAAAACAGACACATCTAGAATATACCTACAAAGTTTTATTACTGCATGTGGTTAAAAGGCAGCTTTAAGGTTCAAATTGTATCTAAATTTGTCAGGCAAAAAAAAAAAAAGGTTTCCAACACATGTGGTAAACTTTTTTCCAAATGTAATCAAGGAAGGAAGAAAAATACCAAGCCCAAGACTGACACTGATACTGGCCTAAGGCTAAACAACGTTAAGAGTGTCTGCAACAGCCAACGGAAGAAATATTTCTTGAGAAACAAGGGCTGCGCTATTGTCTCCTAACTTGCCCAACAAGTGGCATGCACAGATTTACAGGTTGCTTTCAAGACACTCAGATACAAGGCCAGGAGAAATCAAGGAGCAACTATTTGTATCTTTTTAGCCTGGTGAGCTTACTTTGACATGCTGTATTTCTAACTTCACCACCACCACACATATTACCATGTGGCCCTCTAGTAGACCAACTCTAGTAGAACTTCCCTCACTTTGGAAATTAAAGAGGATACTTTATTGATTTGAATGAGAGTACTTTCCATTTTGGACAAGGAAATATAATCCACTGATTTGTAACATGTCTATCATCAAGTCTAATGAAAAGTCTTCTGGCACCTTAAAGAGTGACTAAGTTAATACGCATCAACCTTCATGAACTTCATGCATCAACTGTCACGCTGAACTGGCTGACACAGACACACATGGGTGTGAGGAAGAAAAAAATACACAAGGATGTCAGAGAAGGAAATGAAATGTTAGAAATGCAAACAGCAATGATTATATTAAAGCTTTGTTGTGTGCCTCCAAGTTGCTTCTGATCTATGGCAACCTTTATCATGGGTTTTTTGGCAAGATGAAGCTGAGAGTGTGTGATGTGACATGGCCCAGTGAGGATTAAAACCCTTATCTCCATAGCCCTAGTCCAGCATTCAAACTGCTACACCATGCTGGCTTAAAGTTTACTTTATGTAATATAACTGCCTAACTAAAGCTTAGTTTATGGTAGTGACACATTCACAAAAAGTAACGCAATAACCATTCACAAAGAAGCATTAGGCTTGTCATTATTTGCGTAGGTAGTAATATAAAAATTATATGTAGGGATACTCTATACAACCCAAACCAATTGGGTGGATAGGAGGCAATTTCTTTAGTTGCTACTGGACTATATTAACTCCCTTGCCTTAACCTTCCCCAGGTTTCATTATTAACTTCTATGCTTCCCAAAAGGTGTCAGCTTAACTTGAATACAGATACAGTAAACCTAACCTTTAAAAAAAAAGGGGGGGGGGCTTTTTTGTTTGAAATTCAGGCATCTGCAAATTTTTCCAATTCCCATTTTATAATATGCGCTCCCCAAAACCAATGGATTCCTCATTTTCAAATGCCTTCATTCTGCCCTGCTATTGTTTCATTGTTTTCTTCCATGCACTAAACTCACTAGCCAAGTGCATGGATTCTTAGGCTGCATCCACACTAGAGAAATAACCTGCATTGACTGCCCTAACTCAAGGCTATGAGCTTCTGGGAGTTGGAGTTTGTTGTGGGCCCAGAGCGGAGCAAACCTCTGCTCTGGGCCCCACAACAAACTCCAACTCCCAGAATTCCATAGCCTTGAGCCAGGGCAGTCAATGTGGGTTATTTCTCTAGTGTGAATGCAGCATTAGTGTCCTTTGAAAAGCATTCAAGCTGCAAAGTGGAACACTTGATAGTATATACTGCAATGTAATCAGGAAAGAAGATGGGGGGGGAGATAGCTAGTAGGTAGTAGTAACTTTTTACATTTAAACAC